>NW_014333242.1:259744-309877 GCF_000341935.2 Cephus cinctus | reverse complement strand
GGGGTTTTTTTTTTTTTTTTTTTTTTTTGTAAGGTCGACCTTATTGCCATTTTCGTTTCTTTCTCAGTTTATAACTCCTTGACGAAGGAACAAGAGACTACCTAGAATTCCCTTCGGGAAGTTTTTAAAACCGTAAAACCCAATATTAACCTTGGGTTCTTAGATAGTCCTTGGGTAGCCCTTAGGCACTCTCTGTTCGATTTAAGTGTAATGATTTCGTTATCATTATGGGGTCCCATATCGCTAGACGATGAACTATTTGAAAACTCTATGGGTATTAAGATTAAAATCCTCGTCCTTTAGTTACGTAGGAAGAGTTCTAAGATTCGAAACTTCAAAAACAGATATCAAATGGAAAAGTATTATATAGAATAGTTAATGATTCTCAATTTTAATTAACTAACTAGGTTAGCTAGTGATAGAAGTATAAATGAACAAGAGAAAAAGGCACTGTTGTCACTTGATCCTTTAGATTTTACAAGCAGCCATGAGACTTTTCCTTTTTGACTTCGTTCCATCGTTCCTAGCAATTTTGATTCTCACGTTTCAGACAGGAAAAGCAATATCGTCTCCAAACGAAAAAGCGAGAAATTAATTCCTTACGATAATATTTTCCTTTGAGAGCTTTGAGTTTGTTCAACCCCGTTTTGGAATTAAAAGGAAGAAAAAACGTAAGACAAACACCTCGTGTCACTTTTGAAAGTAATGGAAGAACGACGTCAAGAGGCGCAGTAGGAGGGACACGTGGACGATAAATAATTAATTAAGGAAATTAAAGTTCCAACAAATTAGAGAGAATAACTCGTTCTTAATTCATTCATTGCTCGTCTGCCAGATGAAACTTGTGAGATAATTTTCACAATCTGTAGATCAATCCCTTAATCGCACTCTAACATTTTCCAAATCTATAAGCTGGAAAATACGCCTGAAATACTCTGTCAGGGTTCAAAGGATCTTTTTGCCGATGTTTGTGTCAAGGGTGTAAAGGATTTGCTAGTCCAACAGTCTGGGACTATGCTCTACCAATCACAGGACAGTACTCTGTACCTGGATTAACTCTGCGAAGAGATAATTATTTATTAGATATTGATGGTGCTGTTAGGTATATACAGTGAAGTAATATTGCCCTGCTATAATAGAGAATATGCCTATAGTAGTCCTACGATACTAGGTCGGGCGTTGGCCGATAAGTGGCATAACGGAAACTGGAAAGCACAGGAAATCAGGATGAGGCCAGAGTGGTGAAAAATGGGAAGATATATATGGTGGCTTCTGTAGTTTGTATATACCTATAGGCAGAGCATGGGATATAGTACTACTAATGAAACTAGAGAGGAGTGGGCAGAGAACGTGTGCCTTAATAAGGCCCAGAGCCTTGAAGAAGTATATAGCATTACGTCATTTTCCAAGAGGCTATGCTGTTGTAGCGTCTTGTTGCTTTTTCTTTTTATTTACTACTCCATGTGTTCCTGTAAAGTCCAGTATCTATCACTACCGGTCGCATTATGCACGCTGGGAATAGAACCATTAGTGTACTTTAATGTGACTCAAAGAAATACTAATATTCTTAATTTGGTCAGTCTTTAGTGTATGGATAATTATTGTCGATTACTATTACGAAACGTTGTATCAGTTATGAAATGTCATAATACACCTAATGGAAACCTAATTGACGATGTGTTTTTTAGGTTACTACTGAATTCCGATGTGGAGCACTTTTCGTAAAGGTCTATATTCATTGTATGCCAAAGCTTCAGAACATCCGTGGAACGTGTACCTTTTCAGTATTTGTATTTTCTGCCACCAGATGTCATGTCAGATATCCAATATTGCCTATTATTGTATCTAGAATATGACGTCATGAAAGATGTCTAACAAGGAACATCACTTTAGTGTCTCCATCCGATTTTGATGAAACTCAACTATATTGTAGCGCTTGAAAATCTAAGAGACACGTGTCTCTTTTTATCGGCGGAAAAAGGGTTTTAGGGGGTGAAATCAACCCCCAAAGTTCGGCACGTCGAGGGGTGGTAATGCAGTTTCACCTAGAAGGGATCGACCGATTTCAATGAAACAAAAACTAAAATGTTTCTCATCACGAGTAATGTAAAGTGCACCTAAACATTAAAAAAAAAAAAAATTGTCTCTTGTGGGGGTGAACCACCCCTCGATTATTATTTGTTCACCCTATTTGAAAAACTTACGAATAGAATTTAATTAAACACGTACCCTTCGAAAGAGGAAGTCAAATTAAAGTTTACAATTTTTTTGCTTTTTTTCGGGAAGTCACGTTTAAGGGGGTAAACTACCACCTACGTACCGATGCATGGATTTCCATATAGGACCACTTCTTGCGCAATTTAAAAGTGTAAATTAATTAAAAATATTGTCGTTAGTGACAGTCGATAAACAATAAGTGAATATTAACGAAGTTCTCCCGTTTCTGGCCCGTCTCCTGGCTCGTCTCTCGTTCCCCCTCTACGACGCGTAGCTCTGGATACAGCCACGCGGGATACAGATATAAATATCGCCTCACATTGGTGAATATAAGACTATTTTAACATTTCACCCATCGTTAGTGAATGTAAACCAAGTTATTTTAGAAATTGTTTTACAATTCTTTTTCATGATTAATTTTTTTAATGCAAATTCTATTTCGTTTCCTGATTGCTAAGCATATTTACATGAATATTCTTATTCTTATTAACTATACACGGCTATTATGATTTATAGCAATCATGGTTCGAAATTGGTATAAGAAATGAAAACCATCGAAAAAATGCTGCAAACATAAAGATTTTCTGTACCATGCGTATCTTATAATAGCACCATTATTACACCCGGGTATTTCACAGTGTGCTTGAGAAGATTGACCGTCACCAAAATCCACAGGATTTTCTAATTCTTCTGGTTTTTTTTTGTTATGTAATTGCTTTTGAACCATGCATATTTGAAAAGGTTCGTATACCTCAGAGATGACAGTTGATTATGTGTAATTTAATTTGAGATTGTAATTTAATTCCATTATTCCTTAAGTGTAAATTGATATCAGAATTCAATAACAATACACTATCTGAAAACTGTCGTACAAAATTGTTCCATATGCGCATTCCAAATACATCGAGGGGTTGAATTTCTCTCGTTGTACAAGTTATAAGAAAAGCATTGCGTAAAATTGCCGGTATGAAAAATACTGTTATTGCGTCTTTCTCGTTTCTTATCTGTTTCAAAAGGTATATCATTAACAAATGAATTACCCCTCGATCACAACAACTTTGTCGACGATTTATTAAAGCGCAGTAATCGAACGACGATTACTACTTATATATACTACTTGCTACAAGAAATAAAAAGTACTTTCTGGACTATTAATAAAATATATTTCACATATAAAATAATAAAAAGTGGTACTATGATGTACTAGCTACCGTAGTTACCTCTAGGCGGAAGAGTGGAAGGACAATTGAATTAATTGATATTCAAATTTTAAATAAACTTACCCCCTTAATTACGGGTAATACGTTAATATTCACTTATTGTTTATCGACTGTCACTAACGAGAATATTTTTAATTAATTTACACTTTTAAATTGCGCAAGAAGTGGTCCTATATGGAAATCCATGCATCGGTACGTAGGTGGTAGTTTACCCCCTTAAACGTGACTTCCGAAAAAAAAGCAAAAACATGTAAACTTTAATTTTACTTCCTCTTTCGAATGGTACGTGTACGTGATTTCACCCCCTAAAATCCTTTTTCCGCGGATAAAAAAGAACACGTGTCTCTTAGATTTTCGAGCCCTACAACATAGTTGAATGTCATCAAAATCGGAGGGGAGCACTAAAGTGATGTTCCTTGTAAGTACAAGGAGTCACTGGACTCATTAATCTTCATACATTGTTGTGTAATGGCTAATAGTCATTCGCTTATTCAACGTTGTTCATACGTGACTAGCATTTTCATCCAATTTAAAATAGAAAAGAGATTTTATTAAGATTTGTATTTTTTGTTTTAGGCTCTCGGTCTTACAACGGTAGTCCTGGCCATATGGATGCTGACGGATTCTACTTTCTTGGTGTCCGTCACCCAGGAACAAGACAATTATAATGCTGGATTATATATCCTACTTGCTGGCGGGGCTCTAATGCTCATCGTCGCCTTCCTCGGTTGCTGCGGCGCCTTCCGAGAGTCACAGTGTATGCTAGTTGGTTTCTTCAGTTGCCTCCTGGTGGTTGTCGTCGCCCAGATTGCCGCTGGAGCCTGGCTCTACAACACTAGCGACCGTCTCGAGGCACTTGTCACGAATTCCGTAATGAATACGATTAAAGTAGGTCATCATCAGTCTTCAATGAATTACGCAATTAGATGAGATCATGGACACTAGATATGTGACATATGTAATTTATATTTCAGAAAGAATATGGCATAATCGAATCTCGTACCAAAACTGTTGACGCTTTCCAATCTGGTCTTCAATGCTGTGGTGCCAAAGGACCATCTGATTGGGTAGGAAGCTCATTCGCCGAAAAAGATCCAACAAGTCCTATTAAGTTGACCGTATCGGCTGTAGCAACCCAGTATCCTATACCCAGGTCCTGCTGCAAGTTAGGAGATGATACGGCTTGTGAGGCGATTCTTAAAATAAACGTAGCTGACATACCAAATCCTGGAATCTACAATGAGGTAAGATAAGAATTTTTGTCTTGGGCATTTGGGTATTTAATTCTCTGTCCTTCGAAGAAAATGTTTCTGAACTCCTCCTCGTTACTCTTGCCATGTAGGTGGTTAGATTGAAGACTCTGCCTTTTGTTTTTTTTTTTCTTTACTTTTTTCCCCATCAGAATTGGCAATTCGAACATTTTTTTTCTTTTAGGGTTGTATCAACAAGCTGGTAGAAGTCTTGAAGAGTCAAGGATGCATCATACTTGGAGTTACCATAGGAATAGGAATACTGGAATTTTTGTGTCTGATATTCTCTCTTGTACTCTGTTGCGCGATCGGTTCTCCCGATCGGTACAAGGCTTAAGATCTCAATGATTTTATTAGGTGCCAAATGGTATCGTTCAAAAAAATTATCGTGTTAAACTTTTAGCGCTATAGTCGATTCGTAGCTTCAGTTTGTGCCAAGTGCCGAATGGAATTATTGAGATAGACAGAATGAGTCTTGAATGAGATCTCTTCCTTACCGACTAAGAAATTAAAATAATTCAATACTCCTCAGGAGTGATCGATAATTATTCGACTTGAGAACCAAAAACTTCAAAGTAGAATCCATGACACAATGAAAAAAGTGGAATGAATAGAGACAACAACAACGCTGGAAGCATATAAATACAATAAGTCTTATCGTACTGAACGATTGCGACTATCCAACCGAGAATGTAATCAGAATTGCTATCCTTACCGAGAATGTAATCAGAATTGCTATCCTTACGTTTTCCTGATTCGTTTCAATTAAATCTCGAACTATAAATAAGAAGACATAAGAGAGTAAATGAACCATAACAAGACTCATTTGGACATTGCGCATCCCAGGACGTCGTCGAGTACAAAATTCGAAATTTTCTTCTCAAAAGAGAAAGCAGGCAAAAGAGCAGATACGTCTTTTCATGCTTTTATTTTCGGGCCAAAGTATCTTGACCAAATATTAAAAAAAAAGGAAGTATATCAGTCCGCCAATAAAAAATATTTATTCTGCTCTAATGTGGACAATAAGGCTTTGATTGCTGGGACGACCGTTTGGCAGGATTTGAATAACGAATATTCTAGTTGGGCACAGATTCTAATTCTCGCGTGAGTCGTACTTCTGAAAAAGAAACACCACACGCATACGAAGTGCATAAGTCTCTATGGTTAATTTGTCCAAAAGAAATTAGAGTTTGTCATGTACTAAAGACAAAGAGAAAAAAGGCACTGCTTCCATCTTTCACTCAAAAGCATAAATCCCTCACTATCACAAAGTACGCGTACGTGACTTCCCGTATTTGATCCTTCAAGAATCTTAAACCAATATATGCGGAAACTTAAAGCGTTGTTATACACAATAAATTCTCTGTGAATCGCGCGAGATTCGCGAAGACTAATTAAAACATATTCAGCGAGCCAGCCAAGCTCTGCGAAACACTGTGGACGTGGAAATGCCGGCATTTATTTCCGAGATTATATTTCATTTTTGGTTTTATTTTTTTAATGAAAATACGAAATCTTAAGACCTTGTCTTTACAGATGAAAAATGTCAGAATCAATGACGGGTTAGATTATACGAAATATTTTTATTAGCGAGCCGCGCTTTTAGGGAGTGTTCTGCCATGTCCGTACTCCTCTTAATCATTTTGATATTGATATACATACGTATTTTTCACTAGATATTTTTTTTCATTTCGTTTCGATGCGATACTTTTAGCGATTTATGCGAATCTCTTCGTGTACCTTATGCTCTGTCCAATTGGACGTATTCTATGTCCGAGGCATTCTTAATACGATTGTAATTATATATTGATATTGATATATATGAGAAATGTAAGAGAATGTCTGTGTGTGAGAGAGGGAGAGAGAGAGAGATGCAATTGTGGACAAAAATGCACTAAGTCACTTTTAGTTCGTACATATATGTATTTGTATATGTATATGTATATGTATTTTAGGGTAATTGCGAAGATCTATCACACACACACACACACACACACACACACACACACACACACACACACTATATTTAAGCTTGTTTACACTGTGGCCGACGATATTAATACCATTTGAGGTATTGTACAAGGTTTTTACGTTTTTTTATTCTGAAAGTTCATCGTGTTTCTCTTCATCTTTTTGGCACATTGCGATTGTTCGCTCTTATCATGATTATTTTATTTTTGTTTTCGTTTTCGTCGAACTTAACGAGGCACGCCTCGTAATGAGGAACAGATTTAACAGAGCATTGAGAAAGTGATTGAGAGAGAGAGAAAAAGAGAGAGAGAGGAAAAAGAGGGCTAACGATAAATGACAATGAGGGTAACTTGAACGAAATTCTATTTTCGTAATTCGGAAGTGAAATATATATATATATGCATTCATGTTTGTATATTGTATTATCAGAGGCTGCGCACAGAAATCCGAAATAAACCTCTTTATTCACGTGTATCGTGATTGTCTTTTATATAAGATAACGATTATATTTTGGTTTGATTAAATTACTTTTGCACAATTCTAATTTTTATGGCATTTCATAATTTATTATACAACGTTAATTAGATTTTAATCGTCTAGTACCCTTTGGTGTGCCGTCGACTAAGAAATTTCCTTTCGCCTTGGTGCGTCTGCTCAGAGATGGCGACACTATCGTGGATAAATTTAAAAAAATGCCCACCAATATTTTTAATCTCTGGATCTCTTTCTTTTTATCCCAAACACAGACTTGTACTGACTTTGGACAGCGTAAAATTTCGAGAGAAAGAAATTCCAGAGACGTTAAGAAAAAAGGAAAAGTACAGTGATTTGAAAGTGATTATTTACCTAAGAAATTTGCAGAATAAAAAGAAGAAAACATGCAGAAAATTTTACTGCGCGTAAAGACTGTTTTAAAAAGTACGTCAAGAAGGGTGATGCACCAAAGACAACAAGAATAGCGTCATTCAATAAATACAAAGAAGAAGGCGCAGAGAGGAGACTGAGTAGGACTCCGAGTTTCGTATAAGTGGCACGTTTGGAAGGAGAAAAAGATGGAGTAGAGTGTTACTGGTGGGGGCCTTACCAGGGGCCTCACAGGTGCGGCTGCCATTCTCGGGCCCGAAACAACACCGCGAGAACCAGTAGCGCAAGGCGAGCAACGCGGACGCCGAATACAATACTATTCTCTGTGTGACTCAGTGTGACTATTCTGTCCTGCATTCTGTAAGGAACATTCCTGTGGAATGCTACGAGTTTCCTGTGTCTCGATACGTCTGGACTACGCATCATCCTGATATCCCTTGACGTCTTCCTCCTCGTCTTGATTTTTATCAGATACACGTGGAAATTGTCAGTCTTAATTCCCGGCTACATTATGCCAGTTATCATATAACCTCACGTGTCGTACGACTTTCCTCAGGATGGATCTCTGTAGTTATCGCTTCTCATGCACCGGGAAGTGCTGAAACAATCAGGTACAGCAGACGGTAGTGATACTTCCATGATAGTTTCCTTCCTGGATTATACTGGGTAATAATGTAAGTATTATATATTAACTTATTTACTCATGCACATTCTTATTAATTTAAAGTTTGAGCTTGTTGGTGTCTAAATTCATCTTGGTATCCTGGTGGTGAGCCTGAATTCTGCAACTTCAAAGGTACACCTTGATATCTCAATGACAGAATTTGTTTTCTCTTTTTGTTTAGCTTGCTCTACATCTCCTCTTATGAACATATTACATTTTATCTGAGATAAGGTTGCTGTACTTAACTAGAAGTTTTTAATGATAATAACGTAACGTAACCGGGCTACCGCTATTACCTTAGCAAATTACCTGTATAATTCTACATTCTGTACTGAACTAATAACTGTCTTTGTTGTCTGTATACTGTGTAATTATCATTCTTATTAACTCCAAATGATATTTTAAGCGCTACTCCTTGGGTTCTATGATAATAACCTGTAAGAGGAATAATTTTTTATTGATAATACAAGAAGTCGATGGTAATAAATTTTTTCTTTTATCATCAGACTTCCTGTGTTTTATATACGAAGTACCTGTTTCACCGTTTAATGTGTATCTAATGGTAATAATAACAATAGCTCTCTAACGACTATCAAGCAGCATCCATTCGTCATGCATTTATGCATGAGTGAGAATTTGTAGAAAACTTTTCTTAACTATAGTGTAGTTCGTTAATTCAATTTATTATATTTTTTGTTATACTGTACGCATGTAGGCTATAGTATGTATGAATAAACCGTCACGCATAATCCCAGTTGCTTATGGTCAGTGTCATGTATTAATTTCAGTATGAGCTAATACCGATAACCGTGCTTTGCATTAGTTCCTCATTGCACTTCGTATGTGTATGCAATAGTGCTCGCCTCCATGTCGTTAATTCTATTTTTATAATTCACGTGCGCGTTACGCTTAGCAATTTCTACCTGTAGTCTATCTCGTATATATATGTACTTTAATGTATTCGATGGTATTTGTTTGTATATTTTACGAGCCCACAGATGATGTCATCGTACACCTAATAATACCTGAAACCCACGTCTTACATCGGTAGAAATTGCTTGGGACTTGTGTATATCAAACAAGTATATTTAAAAAAATTATCCTTATTTAAAAAGATTACCGTACGAGTATTGTTTCTCTGTGCAACGAAAGCTGTCTCGTACTACTGTTAGCTGCATAATGCAATTCTATAGGTGTACCGATATAGTCCTGATAATGGAAAGTCTTACATAGCAAGAAATATTATAGCTCAGGGCCGTGTTTTTTGGGGGAGGGGATTCTACGGTTTGAAAGATCAGACATAATGCCAATGACCTGTTATTGCTTGTTCTTCTTTCTGGTGTGGCGCTTGGTCGTTGTAACATGTAATTTCGGTGGTTGTGAAATTTTTGAAATTGTCAAAGAACTTCCGGGAGTGAAACCAGGCGTCGGGACGGTACTGTGTCTCTCCTTATATGGAAACTTCTTGCACTGATCTTGTGACTCATTGTACGCAAAGTTGCCGGCTGCTTCAGTTCTTCAAAGAGAAAGATAGAAATAAAGAAAAGTGATTAAAAAGTTGTTGACGGACCGGTTTGCTTTATTTTATTTTATTTTATTTTTTTTTGAAATAATTTTGTTGTCATCAATCCTGATGCTCTACGGAATTGTATATAATTTAATATTGTGATTTTGTGTACCAGAGTATTTGTTTTGGGGATGTGAATAAATTTTTTTCATTACCTAATATAGAAACAACGATTTCATTGAGCGTTGCCAAGCTTCCAAATGCGTTGTTATGAATTGATCGAGTCGAGTAAGGTCTTCTAATTTTTTATTCGCGCTCTGAATCTGTTATTAATGTCTCTTCTTTTATCTATTATTATTTTTAATCATGTTCTATAAGACGCGTCATTCCGACGCCCATATATATATATATATATATAAGTTAATCCAGGGACATCCGTTTAAATAGCGTCCTACACTCGACGCCATTTGATAATACACGGGGTGGTCTATTATAATAAACATAAATAATTTATTGCTGATTTATTAATCCTTTGTTAGTGAATCCTGGTCGACCATATTAATAAGAATCAATCTTGAACATTATGATTTGCATGTTTTAGTTTTTCAAATATTTTATATAAATTTGTATGATCCATACATTCTACTGCAAATTTTTATCTTTGATAAAAGTTGTGAGAAAATGTTTCAAGGTCTTTTGATTTACTTTACATTTATGATATCAATTTATAAGTTTAATTAAAAGATAGTTTTGGACGTTAATTTCGTGCCAAGCTCGTTGAATATTTTTATGAACTTTTCGTTTTAGATCTGAAAAGAGATTACATTGATCTTTTAGCGTATTTTTTAAATTTGGAACTTCCACTAGAGAGATTGAATTTGATTAAATATATGAATACATATCGGCAATACATTCACTTGTTTTATGATGAATTTCTTATTTCATTTTCTCCTTTTGCTATTCTCTCAGGATAAAGATGAGATTCCTCTGTGTCATCTTGGGATTAATAACTCTGTCAAGAACTCAAAATCCTAAGGATTTATGCCCTGATAAGAATTATCATAATCCAAAGATTGAGGAAATTGCCAGGGTGAATTGTGGTCCAGCTTTTCAGAATAAATGCCTCTGTCAGTCAATCTGCTATGATGAGCCGCATCCTCAGTATGTTGTCAATTGTACAGATGCAGGATTTACTGACACTTCCCCATTGAAAAATTTATCCTCTAATACTGAGGTAAGATTTTATTGATGATCTAAATAAAGGAAAACATTTAGTAAAATTATTATCTCACGCTATGAATATTTTAAATTATTATTTTTTGAATTTTAGGTGTTAATTTTTACTGGAAATTATCTTGAGGAATTAGACTGGAATATTTTTGGCACTTCAAACTCATTTGAGAAACTTCGTGTAATAGATATGTCAAATAATGGTATACGAGAAATAAAAGGCAAAACATACCATCATGTTCAATATGTTCAGAGACTCATTTTGGATTTTAATAGACTGAGTTTAGATTCAGCTTGTAATCATCCAAGAGTATTTTCAAATTTTGGATCATTACTTGAGTTACATTTGACTGGTGCATTTGAAAAGGCCAAATCAAAGGATTTGGCTTCTACTTTACATGGTATATTTGTTAATAGGTATGTGTTGTATTAATATTAGATCTGTTATAATCTTTTTAGTTCTCTTCGAGTATCACTAATGTATATATCACCTTGTACTTGCAGTAACCTGACTCGATTGATAAAGCTTCATCTGGAACAGAATAATATATTTGAATTCCTTGACTCAAATGTCTTCTGCGATCTTCCAAACTTATTAGATCTTCACCTAGGAGACAATGCTCTCACTGCTCTTAATTTCAATCTCTCCTGTCTCCATCATCTGCGCTTTTTGGATCTTCAACGCAATAAATTCAGCAGAGTCTTGGAGCGCGATCTTCACACTCTAGACACATTTGCCAAACATGGACAGAACGTCACTATTGACTTATCCGGGAATCCTTTAAATTGTTCCTGCAAGCTCAATCCATTTATCAAATGGATGGAGAAAACCAAGATCTTTGTCAGGAATAAGAACGTCCTACGCTGTGATAAGAGTGAGTTACTAAAAAGCTGCTCCTCCTTCTCCTTATTTTTATCTTAATATGCCATTCATTCTTCTATTATATTATTTTATTTCAGAAGGAGAATCACACAGACTTCAAGAATTTAAGAACTGTTCATTGAAACTTGCTGCCTCTACCCATCCTGGTACTACAGTGGCTCTAATATTTTTATCTCTAGTTTTAATTGGTTTAGTATCAGCCTTAATTTATGTACAACGAGCCGACCTAAGAAAAAGACTAGAACCTGTGATAGATTCAGTAAGCAAACGCGTCCGGTATACATCCATATCTACAGGTGATAATCGGGAGATGGATGTGTGAAAGAGTCGTAATTGAATTTCTGTAAAGAAATTTTATAGTCCTTATTATACATTGAATGATTAATCAGTATTTTAATATAATCTGATCAGATCAAGACGCTTCATTATCAAGATAATGTCTAATTAATGAAGTATGAATTTATTATTATATTATATGTGTTACACATACCAATTATGTATACTTATAGATGCTACTTAAATAGCACCGAAAAATTTTGACTTTTATACATGAAGAATTGAATTTATATCTATCTTAAAAATGGTGTTTTTACTACACGTTTTGTATGAACTATTTCTTATATTTATTCTGAAGTTTCTGGTGTGATTTTGTGTAAAGGTTGCGCCTGGTGCACGCACTGTACACTGCCAGGACGTTCTGAATTGGTAATTGTTATAGAATAATAGCTGATAAATAAGAGCGTCATAAAAATAATAATATGAAGACATTACATTTCGACACTCTATTTTAATATTTTATACTCCTCAGTAAGACCAATGAAACTTAATTGTATATTAATTTTTTAAATACAATGTGGAATTTAATACTATATTTATATCCGTTAATACAGTTATAAACATTATAATGCTAGTTACAGACAAGCATTACACTCACCGCCCCTTGCACTGTATATTATTTCTCCTTATCTTGAGCTATTGGATCCATATCTTCCCAAGAGAGATTAGATATCAGGATAGCCATTGCATGTGGAACGTGAGATTGTGCTAAGCGATGTCACAATATCTTTTTCTCTGAAAGAGCGACAAATAACGTGATTGAGGTGTGAAAAAATTTATTTGATTAAATAATCAATTAAATAATTATCGCTTCCTATTTGGGAAGTAGAGATCATCCAGAAAGATGGCACGGTCCAGACGTCTTCGTTTGGATGAGGTTGTCAGCTCAGTACCAGAATTAGGGCCTTCTGTACCGGATGGAGGATACTCATGGATCATTTTACTAGGAGTCGTCACCATCCAGGTACTGTCAGGTACTGAGATAATACGTGAGAGTATATCCTGGAAAACTAAATTAGTCCTTAATGTGTCTTATTTGCATTTTTAAAAGTTTTTCTTCGGGTGGTTCTGATTAATTAAATTCTAGTCATTATCTTTTCAGATGACTGTACCTAGTATTTTGTCTATGTACGGAGTGGTCATGGGGTACCTGGAGAGTGATATTGAACCTGATATTGATCTCTACACTGGAAAGATTACCATGACACCAATACTTTTTTATGCATTTTGGAATTTGACAGGTAAATTTTCTTGTATAGGATAAAGATTATTCATATATTTTATATTCGTTATCGAATAACTGTTGATTATATTTACTGCATACAGATCCTTGGAGCAGGACAATAGTCAGTCTAGCATCAGTGCCTCGTCTGGTAGCACTCATAGGAGTAATGCTACTCTCCATAGGTGTCCTGGCTTCAGGATACCTGGCAACTGGTGGTGTGGGAGCTTATTTAGCACGTCTCAGTGCAGGAGCTGTCATGGGTATAGGAGCTAGTATTATTATCATTCAAAGTGAAAACATGTTACGTCGTCACTTCAGGACACGGCTTCGGCTGGTGCTGACTTTGAAGAACATAGCCTTTGCCCTAGGACAGATCCTGGCGCCAGGATATGCCTTTCTACTGTTGTCAAAAGCTGGTTTACAGACTGGATTATTTCTTATGGCTATAATCTTTATACCAACAGCGCTAGGCGCTGCGACATTTGCTCCTCCAGCACTTCAATATGCTGCACCCTATACTCTTTTACTTGGCGAAGAAGACAATGAACTCACGATCAAGGACACCAGTCCAGACGTTACTAGAGGAACTCAGCATGAAACTGAAGCTGGCCAGACCGATGCAAGTATTCGTGCATTAGAACAAGGACAGAGACCGGAACAGGAACCAGAAACTGCTGAAGGACCTCCACCACTGTTTGGTGCAGGCAGTAACTCTTTTTCCTATGAAGATCCTGAGGATGATGTTAGTTTGTTCGTTACTCCTATTGCTCGTGTTAGTACTACCTGGAGCGATGAATTCAGAACAATGAAGTTGGTGACGTTTTGGTTCGCTGTTTTTGCCTGGACTGGGCTTAAAATTGGACCACTATCTATTTGTTTGCTCCTTCCACTTTTGACTATTGTTCGTGTCAATTCTGCTACCCTAGCTGATGGAGTAATAGTTCTTATTGTACTAGGTGTGGGTACCTTGATACCTGCTATTGGTTCCTACTGGAACTTAAAGACAGCTCACCAAAGAAGTGTGTATTTTGGTTTATCTTGCTGGCTAGGAGGTTTTGTTCTTGTGGGTACGAACATAATTTTTCTTACTACGTTTTACAAGTATTTCGCGTAATTAATATATCTTTTCTTCTATTCTAGCCTTGGCCTACAGTATGAACTATACTTGGCTTACAGTTTGTGCCTTCCTGGGTGGTATTAGTATAGGTGGATTAACCGTATCACAGGAATCAGCGTTGAGGGATGTTCTTGGTGCTCAAACTGCTAATCATGCTCATACTGCTCTCTCTACTATTGTTGGATTTAGTTTACTTCTATTTTCCTTTGTCGACGGTAATATTCACATGATTCTGAATACAGAAGCAATGCAAACACTAAATATATAACTTTTATCTTATAGATTTTATATTTTGGTTGAGAGCAGCATCATTTGTGCAGTTTGGTGGTGGAATTTACTATATCTTTGCACCAACACTGGGAGCACTTCAAGCCAAATGGCCAAGGTGACAAGGCGATGCATACCAATAAGATCACGCACAATTTGTAGTATTAATATGGTTTATGGAAATGAAATGTTTCTGTAAATAGTCTCGTATCGTTCTATCCTGCGTGTAACTGGTAAGGCGGATTAAAATTTTAAACATGTAAGACTTTTTCAGTATTTTCAGGTATCGCTATATATTTTATACATGCAAAGTTGCAGAAATCACTTCTTGTTTTTATATACAAAAATTTCATACTCGATTTTGTAAAACGATACATACATATCGTACTATCTGTGTTACGAATGAAATTCATGGAACTGCTGCCTAGCAGATAATTAAAGAGAAAATGAAGACTTATCAGCCGTGTTCAATTCTTATTGAAAAGTCCATCAGTAATCTAGTACATTCTATAAAACGTAAGTTACATGCTAAATAAAAATTATCACGTACGATTAATATAGGCTCGACATAATAGTAATTAACATAAAGAGATTTTTTTATAACGATCCGAGTTTACCAAAAATATTTAACGTTTTAAATAACATTTAAATGTGAGGGAATATAAGATAAAAAAGATTCAAGATCTCTATTTTTTTGATACTTAACTTTCATCTAATTTTATGTTACATTATTAATTGTTATTGAAAATTCTGTCTCGTGTACGGGTCGAGTTATTTGTTAAGATCTACCAAGGAGTACAGTGCATACTTCCAAGATTTTAAACCTAGCAATGTCTCTTAAAATTGATTTTATGAATTAAACCAACTGCTATTAGCTGAGTAAATCCATAATATCCTGTGTCGATAGATTTACTTGCTGTGTATTATTCGACTGTCCCATTAACGGCTGTGACATTCCTAATGTATTAGAATCTGATCTCCATTCCGAACCCATTGAATTATTAGACATGTTCCAACTTTGATTTGGTACGTTTTGAGGTCTAATTTGATTCCAGTTCGATATTGTTTGATTTGGCCCAAGTGTGCCCCCTGTTGACCAACCTGGTGAACTCATCCCATTTGCATTCCAGGCCCCTGTAGGACTCTGCGCAGACTGTGGGCCAGCTGTTATAGCTAGACCACCCCACTGAGTCTGCGTAGGTGTGTTCTGTGACCAATTAGCACTCTGCAGAACTGAGTAATTCGGCTGCTGAGGTGGAGTTTTAGGACTTAGATTCAGTTGATTCAGATTATTCTGCAGAAGTGTATTGGTCAGGTCCTTTGGCTGTGGCTTAGCTGGTGGAGAAACCTTTTTGGGCGCCAGTGACGCCTGAGACTGTAATCTTTGACTAGCTTCCTGTTGCTGAGCCAATCTGTAAGGTACATAGAAAAGTAGTCTTTTTGCATTCTTTTGCAAATGAAGTTGTTTCGATACCTTTGTTTATCTTGAAGAGTAAGACTTTGTCCACCATTGAGAGGCTTCGAAGAACTTGTAGGTGGTGGTGCCAATTCTATTCCAGCAAAAGCATCATTGAGCTCATTAACCACAGCAGGATTTGCCGCCTGGGAAAGAGCTTGATCAAATTGCTGGGCATCACGGCGAACTGCATCCAATTGTTTTAAAGCTTCTCTGTGTTCAGATGTAACTTTTGTTATCATATCTCCCACCAAAGTAGCGAGGGTTTCGAATTGTGTGGGGCTGAGACTCTGCTCCACGCACAGCGGTAATAAGAACGGCAAGACTCGGGTCGCCATAATCTCTTTGCTCATTCCTAGTTTACTATGAGTCAGGACTAGCTTATAGATTCCTTAGGAAAGAAAAGAATGGTTAAACATTTTTAATTGATATGTATCTACCTTCTGAGACTATCTAAAAATGTTCTAAACCTATTATCGCCATAAGAACAGCAGGCTCTCCAGAGTGTGGTATCTCCTGTAGGAATGGTAGTATCTGGTCCAGGACAAGCCATCGATCTAGGTTCTCCAGCATCTTTGCAAGACATAGAAGACAATTGACCCGTACTCCTAGACTACTTGTACTTCCCTTTCCTCCTATGCACAGTTTTTTAATTCGGGGCAGAATGGCATTTTTCATTGAGGGTCCTTCAATGAGTGTTGCTATCGAAGGCAGCGCTGCTAGACACAGTTCCTGCAACTGTTCCCAATTGGAATCTAGGGCCCGGGTGAGCATGGGGACAACGTCGCTCTTAATTACATCAGCAGGACAAAGTTTCAGGAGCAAGTCTACTCTTTGCATCAGGACCAGACTTATCTAAAATATTAAGATAAGATAGCTAATGTCTTCATATTGTATGAAAATACAATGGGCTACCTGTGGAGGCTCTCCCAGCGCCAGGACAGGCTTTAAATTCGGCAAAATGTGTTCGCGGAATTCTTCGATGGTTCCCGTTTCTGCGACCTGGAGGACACTTGGTAATACAAAGGGAACCATAGGTGCATTCACAAATTCCTTATAGAGTGCTGGTAGTACTCTGTGCAGGGCTACTCTGTGTGGCAGCTGCTTAATAACCTGAGGCAGACCCTTATAGAACTGAGACTTTTGTAAGTTGTCCCACTGAAAAAGCTTGTCCAGGTAGTTGAGCGTTTTTACCCCAATGTCCGTGAAATACTCTATCTAATAATTATAATAATAAAAGCATTAGAAATTGATGAATAGCCAAGAAAGTATTTTGATTCATAAAAACTTATGTACCTTTATAAACTGATGAGCATCTGGTCTGAGTTCTGGGTTATTAGTAAGCATTAGTTTCACAGTGTCTCTAAGGGCTTCTGGAATAGGAGATAGCTTCGCAGTGGGTAGTGATGTCTTGATATCTCCTAAGAAACGTCGACACTTGGATGGATCTCCATGGGATTCATTAAGTGGCTTGTGCCCTGGAGAGTACAGGGTATAAACTAGCATTCCCAGGGAGAATATATCACTAGGCGGCCCGTTGCTACCAGCTATAATACATTCTGGAGCTTGAAAGTCTAACTGTGGTTGTGCGATAGCTGGGATTGTAGGATCATAATCAATGTATGACCAGGATGGCTAGGATAAAGAATGTAATGAGACCTTTTGAAATTCTTTGATAATTTTCATTTGTATGTCACATACCTGCTTGTCGTTAGGGCTTTGATTCAAAGCACAAAAGTCAAAACCAAAAATTTTCCATGCTCCATGTCCATTAATGACAATGGATTCTGGACAGACATTTCTGTGGAGAAGTTTAACGTCCCCATGTAAAAATGCCAATCCCTCTCCCAACTGTAATAATCCATAACGAATTTCTACATCTAATAATTTATAATCTCTCAGGGCTGCTGGAGGAGGCTGTGGAACGTTCTCAGAACGTCCCAGTGCATTAGCCAAGCTTGCAAAAACTGGCTCAGTAGCGAATGCAAGACTATCTCTGGATTCTTCCAATGGATGTTGAACAATTAATATCTGAGGGTGCCGTAGTTTAGTTAACTGGGTCACACCACGTCTGAGAGACTCTAGAACAGCTTCTCTTTCTGCCTTTCCAGACCAGCGATCCAGGAGTCTCTTCTCAAAAACAAATATTGCAGCTTCTTGTCTCGTTGATTTTTTATAACCACTGTAAACCTTCCACAACAAACCAGGTCCTGCACTGGCAATGTGTGCTGTTGCTTCAAATTCTCTGGTCACAGGATTTCCTGGGAGAACACTGGAGAGCTGTGAGAGACCATAAGCAGTACTGTTTACGGTGTTACTTATGGTGTTGCTCACAGTATTCCTAAGTTTGTTCAACACGTCCATCTTGACACTGTTAATACAATAAATAAATAGTTATTATTCAATCCAACAAATGCACAAGTGCATCACTTACATATTATCCAGAAGATACAAAGTTTATTGCTACCAGTTTACTTAATTTGACACATAGCTTTCATAGGATTCATTAATTTGAGATGAACTCAGCCAGTTACTACAGTCTGTAAGCTATCGTCACGGAAACAGGTGTGACTATCGATTCAAAAAATAATGAACTATCCCTTTTGTACAAATTTTTAATACAATTTTATTATTCTACACCATTATAGCTTAAATTCTTATATGTAAAATGTAAAAAAATATAGGATACATTTTTATCTGTATTTTTGATTCGACTGATGTTGCATAAAAATTGTATTTTTTAATAGAAGACGAGAATAGGCAATATGCACTGATGTGCGCCTGACTATAGGCAATGTTCTAATCACCTAAAGCGGGTTGCATATCGGCTGGCGTCAATACTTATTTTATACACATCCAACTAGTTACGTACTATCAATATGCTAATGAATAGTCAACAGATTATTAATGTCACTCAATAAAACATGAAAAAAATATAATATATATAATATAACCCGAAAATTTCAATACTAATTTGAGAAATGTGAAAACTTTCGGGTCCTATTGCTCTTTCAGTTTTACATTCATTACTGCGAAAATAATGTCAACATGATTGCTAACCTTACAGAATATGTACTGAACTTCGCTTTAGGAAAGATACTGTGTGAAAATCCTATTATTTACGATTTTCATTGACATATCACTCGCATGGTAAATAAGAATTCCAGAGTCAGATCAACATGTCATTTACGCAAAATTACAAAAAGGTAAAAAGTGACATTTGGCCTTATTTGGAGAGTAAAACGAATAAAGGAAGAAGAATATTAAAAAGACTTTTCAGAGCGTACTTAAGAGCCTGGTCTCACGATAACTCGAAGTATGTTGCCTCTTAAATTTCCATCTCTAAATGCATCGACTTATCTGAAGATATATATTATAGAATATACAAATTGTAACCTCTGAACTCATACTATCTAATGTTTCATTACATAACTCAAGAGTTGTAATTCCTTCTGATTTCAAATGTATTTCGATGCGAGGCACTGGACATCTCTCCCCGCCAATTTCTTATAAGCAAACTCTAATGGCAGATATTCGAAACACGATGACGTCCAGCACTTATGGCCGCCGTATTGACACGTCAGGCAAGAAAGACGAATCGTGGCCAAGAGAACGTAACTCCTTGCACCAATCTGCGCCAATCATTTAAAACCAGCTGGAAATTCCTCGTAGTCTATCCTCTGTCTCTTGGGCCGTCTGTTTTCTGTTATCCAGTCAAAATGAATATGGCTGCTGAGGTGAGGTGGCTCGCGATTTTAATCGCTTTTACGGTCATCCCGGCTTTTCACGCGGAATCTCCACATAGAAAGTTCGAATATAAATATTCGTTCAAGCCGCCTTATCTCGCGCAAAAGGATGGCACTGTTCCCTTCTGGGAATACGGAGGAAGTGAGTACAAACAATCTGCACATAACCAAGACGCTACGTTTAACATACTTCTTCCGTATGTTGACATATTATGCCGGCATCTTATGCTTTTGTGGAATTTTTGATGTCTGGAATAGTTTGGGATGTGTTATACTTTATCTTGTTGATCGTATGGTATTCCTGGAGGAATGTTTTTACTGTTTGCAACATGTCAGAAGGCTGTTGCAATGGAATATTTTTTGACTATCGATAATCAATAGAATTACTGTAAGTTGTTTTCAGGTCAAGCACTAACTCATTGACACTCTCAGTGTGTAAGGAGTATTGGAGAAACTTTAATATTAATACAGAATGAAAATTAGAATCTTCTGATTTGGAGGAAAGTGAAACGTAGTTGGAGTTTGGGATCAATTTTATATTGTGGATGTAAACAGATATTCTCTTCTATTATGTAGTAGTCATGTTCCAATTTTCAATGTGGAGAAATTTAGTTTCTTATGGTATTTTACATTTTGCAACGATTGATCAATCTTCCTTTCAATCTTAGCTCTTTATTTATTCCTTCTATGGATTACTTTCTGCAGAATACTTACAAAGTTCCCTTGATTTTGTGCCATGGTTAAATTGCTACTTTATATATTTAATATTCACATTATTATTTTCATGTGTGTCACGAACACAATTTACTATGTTTCAGATGCAATTGCTAGTTCTGAGAATGTCAGAGTAGCTCCTTCGCTTAGAAGTCAAAAAGGTAAATTAACATTAAGATTATTGCTTTTATTTAAATATTAAACTCAAATCAATATTTGATATTCATAGGCTGAAATTATATTAGATAATATCAATACTTGATAAGTCATGTACATTTCATTGCATCATACAATACAATCTACAAAGATAATCTCAGTATGTTTCTTGACCAATAGTTATTATATTACACTAACAGGAGCGATTTGGACAAAGCAGCCGACAAATTTTGATTGGTGGGAGGTTGATCTTGTTTTCCGAGTAACTGGACGTGGTAGAATAGGAGCAGATGGTCTAGCATTTTGGTATACGACAGAAAAAGGTGCCTACAATGGTACAGTCTTTGGTAGCTCGGACCAATGGAATGGTCTTGGAATTTTCTTTGATTCTTTCGACAATGATAATCAGCACAATAATCCCTATATCTTGGCAATGCTCAATGATGGCACAAAGAGTTTTGATCACAGCAAGTAAGCAGTCTAAAGTCTATTCTATAAAAGAGATGAATTGAAAAAGCATAAACATTAATTTCTGTCTATAAAACAGAGATGGGTCCACACAACTACTCGCCGGATGTCTTCGGGATTTTCGTAACAAGCCATTTGCAACACGTGCAAGAATAGAATACTATCAGAACACATTAACAGTAAATACTCATTATTATGTATATACTGATATAGTTATGAATAATAATAATAATAATAATAATAATAAATATATATTCAATTTTATAATTCAGGTTTTATTCCACAATGGTATGACCAATAATGAAAACGATTACGAGCCATGTATTCGAGTAGAGAACATAGTTCTACCAAAATCTGCATACTTTGGAGTATCCGCAGCTACAGGTAAAGACGAATTATGTGAAATGTCAGTGAATAGGAAAGCCTGACATTTTTTTAAAAATCCACAGGAGGTCTAGCTGACGACCACGATGTTCTGCACTTCCTAACAACCTCTCTCCACCCACCTGGTCAGATGAGCGGAGACGGTCGCAAGGTGTCCACGGAAGAGGAAATAAAACTGAGTCAAGAATATCAGGACTACCAGAAGAAGCTGGATCAACAGAAAGAGGAGTATCGTCGGGAACATCCTGAGGAGCAAGAACAAAAAGAAGAGTACAATGAATGGTTTGAGAACGACAACCAAAGAGAACTCAGGCAAATTTTCACTGGACAAAGTCAAATGTTCGACGTGTTGCGCGAGCTCAATAGAAGACTGGACGAAGTGGTAGGTCGCCAAGAGAGGACGCTGAGTCTCATGTCTCAGCTCCAGATAGGCGGTAAGTGTATCTCAAAATTTCTGACGAATAAAGAGAAAAGAAGATCCAGACAATCCTAAGTAAAATCATATCATCAGGTGTCCAAGGTGCTGGTGTTCAAGGTGGACAACCTATCCAAGTCATAGATACCATCCGCAGACAGGAAGTCGACGCAGTCATTAATAATCAAAATATCATCGTCAACACAGCCAGGGAGATTAAATCATTCCTTGGCGAAGTAAATTCCAAGGCTGATACCATTCTAAATAATCAAGCTCGCGCACCTACTGCTCAAGTACAGCCAATGGGATACGATTATCAGTCACTGATATCTGAGATGCGTGACGGACTGAATGTGATCAAGCGTGACGTGGCTCAAACTAATGCAAAACTGTCCAGTGGTACCGTCGATTGTCCAACTGGAAATTGTCTGACAACGACAATGTTCCTCGTCTTCCTGGCTATACAAATGATTATTTTACTCGGCTATAATATGTACAAGTGAGTAAACTGTCTCGTTCTTGAAATAACAACCCAATTTAAAGTGTATACGTTAACGTTATTTATAATACTCGTTTATTTTTTATTCGCAGAGATAACAGAGAGGCCCAAGCCAAGAAATTCTTTTAGAACTCATGAGGCAGAAGAGGAGTAACCGTTTAACGTTACACTTCAGAAGACACACATGCACATATTGTTATGAACTCTTTATTATCAATTTACATTGGTCATCTCTCTTTTGTCTTCGCATCTACTTATATACACTGTTTTTGGTCTTTTTTTACATGCGACGATCTTTTTCTTCCAATTCTTTTTTCTTTTAATCAAATCCTATTTCGTATTTACCGCGCGACTCAGTGATAACGAGAGTCTACGGTGCCTTTGTGGAACTAGTGGATGAGTCTGAAGCGTATTTTTTTTTTTCTTATTTCATTACAAGGAAAAGTGAGAAGAAAAAAAAACAGTATAATGTAATTGTCAATTTTGACCCACGTAATCTGCGATCACCTGGGGCGCTTTGTGAAATTGCGAATCTTCTTTCGTCTTTTCTTGTATTTTTAATTGCATCTGCTGTTTGTACTTCTTTGCCAAATAATTAATTGCTTTGGGTTTACTCCTGAGATTGACTTAAAGACGAAAACAAAGACATTGAACAGTGATACATATTATCATTCTCTTTACTTGTGTTATCACGTACAGCATACTGTGCATATAGTATATATATATATAGATATATACATATATATTTTTTACTATCAATCAACACAAGCGTCTCGCATGTCTCTTTTCATATACTTCTTTTTTCTTCTCCTTGATCAATTATTTTTTTAATAGCGCTTAGCGTAAATCGCGTCTTTTCATTATTGGTTCATTATCACATGAGACGACAGGGATGATGCAAATTCTTATGAGATAAGGTATACAGTAAAAATAGTATTAATTTATTGACAAAAAAATCGAAGGAGTCGCTAAGAACAAAATAGTAACTTTGCCTTAAAGTCAATAGCGTTACAGGCATTATGGCACTAAAGTGAATACGGTCTGTACGTTGAAAGAGAAGTTAATAAGGGATTTATAAATATTAGGAGTGTCTTTATTCAAATTATTATTATTTTCAATTCGCGCTGGTTACTCAAAAATAAAGAATGAGAATCGCACGCGTCTTTGTCGGCGTGAAACACGATGGAGATTCGTTTGAGAACGTTAGACTGTAAAAAGGCAAGTTCCGTTTTCCATAAGTTACTTATTTTTGTCCAATTTAATTTGGTACCTATATCTCTTTTTTTTTCGTTTTCTTTTCCATGATTCTTCACTCAGCAACAAGTATGTTTCAGGGTTTGATAAGCGATGAGCGAAGTCTGACACATGACAAGTAATTCCATATTATTCGCATTTATGTGAGAGTTTATCAATGTTTGTAATGTGTACCAGGTACGAGAAATGAAATAAAAAAAAAAAAGGAAAAGAGAATCAGGAAGGAGTTTGCGAAGAAAAAGCATGCACAGCGGGACTTTGATAACTCGAACTTGTATAAGTTAAAAACCTGTATAAGACTATAGCCCGTATTCAGAACTCGCTTTTAGTGCTCATAGCGCGCTTTTAAATTTTTTCTTAGTGACTTTTAACTACAAGCGATTCTGTTAGTGACTTTCAGAGCGAGTTGTGAATACGGACTTATGAATCTTCTAATGCTTCACCTTTATAATTTAAAAACCTCGATAATTCGCAACTACGATGACTGCAAGCATATTTCATTTCCCTTAAGATTTGATTCGAAGTTCCACTGTATATAGCATTTCTTTTCTACTTTCAATATCTCTTTTTTCCATTTATTCAAATTCATTACCGACTTTCCCTTCGACATCGTTGACCTCTAATCTACAGGTATCTGAATGCACCGAGGAGATATTAGCAAAGAGAAAAACTTATTGGACCTCATGGAACTTTGTATCTGACGGCTAGTGGGCACATATCCTTTGTTCCTTTCCTTATGGCTGCATCCCCAATGGGGGACATGTGCCAGAGTGGGCACAGATGGGTACGGGAGATATGTTGGAACCACGACTAAAACCAGCATAGAAGTTTTACAAGGGGTTGAAATACCATATAGTTAGTTCCTTTCAGACACAGAATACACGAGGGCTGACCCTCTTCATCCATAACTCCTTCGGGGCTGATTATTGTTCTCAGTGAATTAATATAATGAGATGCAGTAAAAATGTTGACTTTTTTTCCAAAATTCCAAATGCAAAAAAATACCCTACCACGTCTACCTATTGATTAATTCAAATATCACAGTTATTCAAAATCATACCAGCAACGTATTATTTTTGGAAAAGAATACACATACCCGTCATTCTGATAACGTGAGTAGGTCTGTCTTTTGTTCTGTCTATATAAGCGTGTGTTAGAGTATAGATCAGTTTAGAAGCATTCAAGAATCAACCGAAGGTAAACAGTATATAAAAGGTGCATCTATGAAGCTTTTGTGATTGGTCAGTGGTGGGAGGGCAGGGTCGGTTTTGAAAAAAGGGCAGGTGAGAGCAGCGGGGGACGTTCAGATAGAAGTCTTGGACATGGCGAAAGCCAGTTTTGCTCACACAATGTCTACCCACTACGGACATATGTTTATATGTATAGGTAAATACATCTTAAATAGTGGCGTCTATACTGTACGATACGGATTGTAATAACTGTATCATATTTATTGGCCAGCTTTTGTTTTCTGTCAATCATTATAAAGTGAACATAGTTTACTGACTGGTCGTTTTTCTAGTATCCCATGATCCTTATTTGGTCCACATTACCACACATAATTCACTTTGCTTAATTCTGTGGAATATGAAATTTTGTTCTTTTCTCTTTTTATTTTTCTTATAATTAACACGCGCATAAGCTCCTCTCTCTCGTACTCCCGGTAAATATACAAAATTCAAGAAAATCTCCAAGGATCCAGTTCTTCCTTATTATCTCAATATCAATGGTTTACGATGTTATTAAAGAATTTCTCTGACCTTTAAATCTACTGATTATGGAAATACTCATGCTCAAAAGTACTCCATGACTGTCAAAACTGATTCCTAACCTCACAGACGGATGGTTTCGTACGTGTCATTATACTCCAGCGCCTAAGTGGAGAAACGATTCCCTCTCGATCCACTAAATCTTGGAGGATGACTTCTCCCCTCCCTTTCTGCTGCAAGGAACATAAATCCTGCAACTGTACATAGGAGGTATATGGCAAACAGGATCCCCAGAACTGCTGAGTGCTTGGGGCTAAAATTGAGATTTATGAAAGAGTCAAATCGGTGTACGTTTCTCTACGAGTATCTGCATCCTTTATTCTCTCGTTCTTTATATCTATTTTTCTCCTTCTTTCTCTCACATAATAGGACCGGACTGCTTCGAAACTCATCGCAATCACGAGTTAATGACGCGAAAGAGCTACTGATCATCCCCTCTAATGAAATGCTAATTCAGACAGGAAGGATGGCTGTGCCGTATCCACGAGTCCCGTTAGGGTTCAATATCCACTTGAATAAGTACACTCGTATTGTCGGATCATAGGATGACGCTGGCATTTATTATTTGACAGATATCAGAGTCTTATCTATTTGTTAATCATCTGGCTCTAATTTTTTATGCAAATTTTGTACGTTTTCTAGCACGCTGGCAGCTGACAGACTTTCTAGTTACACTCGTAGAACATACTTTTCTTGGTTATGTCAGTTGTTCGAAACACGCGCCAATTTTTTGGACTTGCATTACTGTCTGCGCGCTGGATTCACTTAGAGTGCGTTCCACTTATCGTTCGCAACGTTTGCAACATCGTTGTTTCTCTATCCAATACATTTAATATTTAAAGACACAACGATGTTGGGCGTTTTATATCTTTATAATATTTATAAAATATAAATATCTTTATATTTTATAATATATTTTATAATATCTTTAGCTAACCTCGTTAATACTACGCTAGTCATTGATTCCTTGTCGAGCAGTTAAAACGATTCGGCATCATCCCAAATGGACATAACGGGGTCCCAGGCACTTGTCTCTTCATGCCATTCTACAATGCAACGGAACACGTAACACGGAAGAAATAAGCAATAAGACATTCAGTCATCACGCACTACGCAATCGACACGAAAGGCCATTCTACAATGCAATATAATAACACGTAACACGGAAGAAATAAGCAATAAGATTTTCAATTGTATATTTACCTATTTCCATTGGATCCTCCAATCAAGAAGGAGAAAATCGTTTTTAAAACCGAGCGTTTACTAAGTCTCTACGATTTTGGTGACGTCTTGGACATAGCAACGATACGGAAACGGTTGCTAGGGTAAATTATTACTTTATTTTTAAAGTCACGATGACTTTTACCGTAGAGAAATATGATTTCTCTAACGATATTGATAATGACCTCGTTTATAGAGTTGGTTAATGACAAGTGACAGGTAATGACATTTCACGCATGGAAATATTGGCGAAATATTACGTATTTCACGGAGCACGAAACGTGATGAGTAGCATCGAGCATGTCCCGTTCTGTAATCTGTAATGGCTTACGTTAAAAATACATAGCAACGATACTCCGCTTCCGTATCGTTGCTATGTCCAAGACGTCACCAAAGTCGTAGAGACTTAGTAAACGCTCGGTTTTAAAAACGATTTTCTCCTTCTTGATTGGAGGATCCAATGGAAATAGGTAAATATACAATTGAAAATCTTATTGCTTATTTCTTCCGTGTTACGTGTTATTATATTGCATTGTAGAATGGCCTTTCGTGTCGATTGCGTAGTGCGTGATGAAATTATATAGGGTGGCTTTGCAATTGGAGAAAGATAATTTTTTACAAGCAGATACACAAACGCAAAGGTGCATTATCTATTTATATGTCGCTGTTAAAAATTTCTAACGCACGGATTAACCTGTACAGTCGTTCCATCAGTAAAAGATTCGAGGATTCACTTATCTATCTTAACACTTTACTGACAGGTCACGAGTATACTCGTGTTTGCACTTACATTTGTTTATGGAGATTTTAGGCCTGACAGCAATATAGGTTTCGGCGGCATGAGATAGTATTGGCTCAAAATAAACGGTCAAGAAAGTTTTAACGCGCTAACTCTTAAATGCATGAATTACTTTTATTTGAAAAACTATATGTTGAAGTTATAACCCAATAACGTGCAGGACAAATATTTTTCATGACACGTGCAAGAAATTTCAAGTTTCAATGTCTCTACAGCCAGTCGAAACGAGCTAACTTCAGACCGTTGCCACGGACGACTATTGGCGGGTGCGTAATTTGCGAATTCTTTAAATCAGCGGGTAAATACAATTGTGTTTCTGCCCTCGGCTCGCTGTCAGTCACACTGAATGGTTATTTCAGCTCTATTTCTTTGTAATTTGTTTGTCACTTCAGTTTACTTCTTTGATTTTCATAAGTGACAGTTCTAACCGTGCAATCATCACAATTTACGCATGCGCTAACAGTTCCTCGCTCCCTTAACCTTAAATTTTTGTTTCTGACTGGCTGCTCACGCTGAAGCTTGGTTTCGATGCAGGTAACTATTAAAAATATAGTGTGTGACACGGGATAAAACACGATTTCAGACTTTGGACGATGTCAGCCCTCATCTACGGCTCGGGCAGCCAACTTCACTCTAGTCTGAAATCGTCTTGTTTCATCCCCTGTCACACAATATACTATTAAAAAATCACAATTAATATTTAGCTTTTTTTTTACCAAGAAAACGCGCGTAATTCCAAAAACAGGATGATTTCATTCAGATACCAGTGATGGATTTTAAAATGATTTGAAAAATACTTAAATACTTATTTCGTTGCATTGTAGAATGGGTCCAGGTTGCGGTGTCAGTTGGCTCTTAATGTGTTAGTAGTCATATGAAGATGGCATCTCGTAGACAGACTATAGGTATTGACAACAAGTATGTCCTACCGGGTTGTCCAAGTTAAACGTATCGCTTGAAATTGGCGCGCATATATGATTCTTATGGTAAAACTATGTTCAGGTGGTAAGTTTAATTTGAATATTGAATAGACGTAGAGAAAAACTGAAATTGCCTAATCCGCGATTTTACTACACAGCGACGAACTGGCCGTATTCGATTTTTTCCAATATCTTCCTAACTTTTTATCGCATATATGCGATATTTATTTATCATTCTTCATCATCCCCTATCCTATCTCACAAGCCCTTCCATTCTGAATTCCTCCATTTCCAAAATGATATCTCTCAGCAAGACGCATACCCATAGTCCAACCCAGTTTACGCTATCCGTCCAATGAGAATGCTTCGCGTAGGGGCGCAGAATCCGCGAAAATCATCCCCTGCTGCTAAACAACGTTCATTGGCGAGGCAATCAGCCAATCAGAGTTCATCTCATATTGATCTGGAGTCATACGTAGTTGAAATTGTTGAAACTCTACGTCTATATTTTTTTATGTTTTATTTTTCATTCCCTGCCCTCCTCCCCTATCATTCTTCTTTCCTTTTATTCGGCGTAGCTGTAAAGTGTTTTACTGCCAGGGCAGAACTACCCGGCGTAGCGCTATGATGGCCATGAGTTATTAAAATTGTCAAGACACTTCGATGCTTTTGGCAATAAATGGATTGTATAATATTGACTAAAGAGGCCTATTGCGCATGCGCGGAACCAGAAATTTATAAAGGATTAAACAATTATTTCGTATCTTTAAATTTCTAAAGTAACGGCAATCTGTCTAATTGACTGCATGCCCTGAACTCGCACGTCAACCAGCAAATTACACTAAGCGAATGACGATAGCAAGGACCAATCGGCATCGCAGAAAAACGGGTGACAGAATTTCGAGATGTTATCGATATGCAGTTAATTAACTCCGATATGGATCTTACAATAAGGCTCAGTTTCACGAAAATTAACTGAGGTTTAACTTACGAGACCAGCCAGTCGGATACCTGTGTTCTCTAATACTCTGAATCTCATTGGCTAGTCTCGACGGTTAAACCTCGATTAACTTTGGTAAAATCGGCCCTAGAGGGATTATTGGAAATAGTTAACATTTCCTAGAATTATGCAGATTTTTATGAAAAAAGAAAAAACTACCATTATCCAGTTATGGGCAAAATACAAATTTTTGATGATGCACTGC
Organism: Cephus cinctus; assembly: GCF_000341935.2. Taxonomy (NCBI): domain Eukaryota; kingdom Metazoa; phylum Arthropoda; class Insecta; order Hymenoptera; family Cephidae; genus Cephus; species Cephus cinctus. The sequence goes on along the minus strand of NW_014333242.1, from coordinate 280,120 downwards.
AATTCCTAAAAAATGCAAATTTCTAAAAACCTTCAGAACTGTCTGGATTTTTATATATAAAAAACCTCCACATTGTCGCGTTATGCTTCAAAAAGTAGCCGCAATCTGTTTTTGGTCAAATTAAGCCATTTGAATCACACAGAAAAGTGGAGAGTGATAATGGCCGGGCAAAATGCGCGCGTATATGCGCTAATGATGCAAATGGGGTTCAACTGTATGCCGTTGACACCCAGGTCAAGCGGCAACTTCACACGCATCGAACGACGGTAGCGACGACCAATGGGCATCGGGGAAAAAAGACAACGAAACTTTCGAGATATTTTCGATACGCGGCGAATTAACTCTGAAAAAGCATGAACCTTATATCAAAGAGAAAAAAAGACTGTTTCGATTATTACCTATTGGTACCACCGGATATACGCTTCTTTTTTTTTACATATTAATTCTTTCCCTACCCTTATCTCATACTCGGCCTTACATGCAAGTAACAATATTATTGTTTACCTAACGAAATGGACCGTTCTACTCCGAGAGCTTTTCACGATGGAGGGGATGACGCCACCCCTTCTGGAATAACAATTTATAGAAAAATTAGTAGCACTTTGCTATGCAAACACGGGGATGAAATTCTGTATGGGTTAACCGAATCTTTGTTCAACGTGAGCGGGTTTCGGGGGGAGACTCTATACGTTGTATCTCATCGAACAGCCATAAGAGTCGTAAGGGATGGTTTGGATTGTGGAAAAAATGAAGTTTTTTTCGCCGCAATCGCAAAATCCAAGGGAGGCTCTCGGTATAGGTAAAATTAAGGGTGAATCCGTCTGACTGGATTGGGGATGCTCGGGTGAAAATTGTATAGGCTCCTTCAAAGGCATATCCAATCAGCGATAGTGCGAGCATCCCCTGAAGGTCCTATGACAAATCAAAATATATTTTATCCACCCTGTATACGCTCGTATATACTTTAATAGATTTATATATCATCCGCGTATACGAAGTTTATGCGAGTGCACGAGGCTGTCGATATAGTTACAAAGAGAGAATGATTTAGGGGTTGTCGGGGGATGGTAATTCCACGAGCGATTTGTTCGGCCCACGCTTACTGTATGTATCGATACGATTGACAGAGGTTTAGGGGGTTGTTACCATCCGTATTGGAAGTCATATTTACAAGGGTAGAAACCCCTGCGCACGGCTATGCTTATAAATAAAATTAGACGACCGAAGAGAGCAACCCCTAAATCGTCAGCGGTATCTCTTCACGGTAAGGGTTGCAATATCACTTATCTGACACAATAAAAATTCAGTCCACTCTCTTTATTTTCGCATGGACACCAACGGACGACAGTGGTTCGAAAATTTTCGAGATCTTAAGAACCAACCCCCTATGAAAAATGACGATGACTCGGGAAAATCGTTCACAAGCATCCAGTATAGGTACCGATGCATCATCCCCTGTTTCGACTACAGACGTGGATGGAATGATCTACAAGACAAAAAAATATATATATATATAGAAACAAAACCACCCCTACGGGATAGAAAGTATCCCTTAACAAGGAACGTGTCAGGGTTCTTCCACCGCGAACAAAAGAGGGTTCCTTGAGTTTTTGGCTTACGGGCGTGGGGGGTGGTAGTTGCTAAGAAAGACAACACCGTGGGACATTTATAATCTCCACAGGGGTGTAGATCAGCGATCTTTCTTGCTTGGTTGAAAGGGGTTGCGTCACGTGACGTCCCAGGCAAAATTTACATTTAATTATTATTAATAGCTGTCTCCTCAACCGGAATACGACTTTCGTTACGCCATTTTGGATTTCATCCAAAAAGTGCCTGTACGCAAGCAATAAATCTTGTTGTCGTACAGTGCATTTTAAAAGTGACGGCCAGCAATTTTGACGTCACACTATATATATATATATATGTATATACATGTTGCAATTTATTACCCACTCTTGCACTGTACCTGCATGGACTTCAGTAATGGACGATCAAATCAAAGTATCGTCTAAAACGTTCATAAGAAAGAAAAAAAAAAGACAAAAAGAGGAAGAAAATTGTTTGAAGAGAGAAAGAGAGGGTGAGAGAGGGGGGGGGGTAGAGAGAATAAAAAGAAAAGAATAAGAAAAAATTAAGTGACCACTTAAGAGCTCGGCACTTAGGTGGTAATCTGTCCCAGAGGGTTGACAGGGGGTTGTTCACTGTTCACTGGTTGCTACTCACCACTCACTGCACAGTGACAACCCCCTTGGGGTGTACTTGGTATATATACGACATAGTAAATATCTCCCTGCAATCCCCTTAGATGTGCATATACACTGCGTACACGTGCACGCGCCATTGCCAATGGTATAAGATCGGCTTTTCGACGGTTTCACAAGTACTTGGTTTATAGCGGTCAGTTTACGTCAGACGACGCTCGGCGTCCTTATTTATGGGCAGAGGATTGTTCAACGACGCTATATATTTTACAAATTGCAATCCTTGGTAATACACGACGCTCTAATGGGGTTGATTGAATTTCCGGAATTTACTCGAAGAAATCACCTCCCCCCACCCTTGATCCACGTGGACGGGTTCATGCAGCTTAGTACTGTTATCATTGTTGTTATCTGACAAGGCGTCGCGACGCGGAGGAACGCCAAATATAATTTATCGAAACTGTCTTATACGACGTCTCTCTCGCACACATATCTTTGGGCCATCGTAATGTTATAATAACACTTATGATAAGGGTGTGGTCTAATCTACCCTTATATAGGAACTTGGTATATGGATATGAAAACTGACGGACCTACCTTTAACGAGAGAGATTTTAATGCCCGCAACACGTTTCTAAGGGATGGTATCATGTGTGGGTGTATATATAGGTATACATAAATGTACATATAAATTTGTCAAAAGTTGGTTTCCAGGACTTTTTGTCTTGAGTATGCTATGAGGACACTTGATGTTTTCCAGGACGGGTCTGGAAGTATTTTGATGCGTAACTTATACTTCGTATACACTCGAAGTTATAATGAGCTAAGAAATGGTTTCGTTAGGTTAGATTAGGTTAGAACTCCAATGCCACATGTCTCAAGGTTTATTTTTTTTTTTATAAAAAAATACATCGGCTTACCGTTATGAGTGGCATAGGTCCTGGAAATAGCCCTTTGACAAATTTATATATATATATATATATATATATATATATATATATATATACAGTATATATGCATGTATGTATCTATTATGATTATTATGATTGTTCATATTTTGAATTGTAACCCGCAGTATGGCTGCAGTGCAGTTATTGCCTATAGTATTTGCTATTGCGTAATTTAATATTCACACTTATGGCAACCCTTGGCCGTATTTCATTACTTAAGTCTACACGCATGTAAGTGCCGTTCCCCTCCCACTTACCCCGCTGCAGTGACATACCACTGTACATACATACAATAGTGATCAGTCTAGCACGACTAATGTGTATCACGGCCAAATGTTCAGTTAGCTTTAAATGTCCTATTTTGAGTTATCCTGTAGGCGCAGTTAACAACCCCTGAATATCATTTACGTTCGGCCAAATCATCCCCCGGGACGTGTTAAAGAATATTTTATGGCTACACTGCATATATGCATGGCTGATCTATAACCGGGGTTGAGTTGCAATTGGAGATTCTTTTTTTAAGGGGTTGGGGTGTAACTGCTATTGTTATTATGGGTGTTTCGAAATTACCGGGGGCAAATTAACGGGGTTGTTTTTTAAGTCCAGGGGTGGCGTTAATTACTTTATCGAGCCCACGGGCTCCCTTGAATGAAATACAAGTGTTGAGTGTCTTTTGTGTTATCCATGGTGGTGATGTGAACTGACATCGTACGGGGTAGCAACCCTGATGGGTTGTTTAAATTTTTTTTAAAGTGAGGCGATCATAGTGGGGTTAGACGATGATTATGTGAAATTTTGAAAATTCTTTTGACGGATCTCATGAATTATTTTTCAGGTTTTTTGATAGCTGTATCTTGCTGCAGTGTCTTTTTTTCTTTTTATTTTTGCTTTTTTTCACTGCAGTGCCAGAAAGTTTTGCTCTTGCTTTCTGGAAGGGAAGAGAGAGAGAGAGAGAGAGAGAGAGAGAGAGAGAGAGAGAGAGAGAGAGAGAGAGAGAAATTGTATTCTCTCCCGTCGTTACGCAGCATCGCGTTCCCGGTTTCAGTCTCGACATCCGGCATCCGGTTCCGCTTGCGATTTTTATAGGGATAACCGTGGAAGCTCAGAGTTCACCCCTCTTTGTCGTAGAGGGGTAGAATATCCTTAATCGATGATTCCGAGGAATCTGAAAATTCACTGGAGCGCGAATATCCACTTGGTATATGGTAGAGAATTGTTGTTTACAGAAGAGAAAAGGCAAAGCACCCCTTGGATGGTGGTACCAAAGAGATATTCTCTGCGTCGTCATATCCGCCATTCGAAAAATCAGGGGTCGTATCATTTGTCAGATGATAGAATTCTTCTGTTTTCTGCCTTCATCCCCTTGGACGTACGGCCACTGCAGCGTAGCTACTCCTCGATATGCTTTGGGGGTGCGTGCAGAAAGTCAGCCGGAAGTCAGCCATTTGTAGGGACGCGTGGCTACTGTTCCGGATGTCAGCCTTGAAGAGAAAAATCATTGACTATTTTCTCTTACGGCTGAGATTGCAACCCCTCATCCATATTGTCAATGGCGGTCGGCCATCTTTATTCAACTCTTTGTTTCAGCTCTACTCACCCCCGAGTCTTTTTTTTTTGTGAAAATTTTGGAAAACTGACAAATCATGATGAAATGCATTTTACCGTTCGACTCAGACCTCGGGGGGGTCCAGTGGAGGTTAGGGGTGTAATGTCTATTCTTATTCTGTAGTCACCCTTCACTGGGGGGATGAATCATAAACTATATGAGGTAGAAACATCTGAATATGAATTAAGTGCAGTATAAATGTCTGACGAATGGTAATATTGGCAATGGCTCACGGTTGTGCAATATTGTGCATTGACACTCACTTCCACTTACGTAAGGGTGTAATGTGCGTGGGGAGGGCACGTTTATGAAGAAAATTGTAATTGTTTGGAGAAATATACCCTTAGGAAAATTCGTTGGCTCGCCAATGAGGCTTCATCGCGAAACGAGGAAAACCTCTCAGGAAAATGAATTTATTCGCCCTGTTATCTGTTCTATATGGCAATGACGTCACGGCAACCCCATAAATCATAGAGGAAGAATATAGACAGAGTATAGCCATCCCCAATCTGAATTCCTACATTTATCTTTCTCTTGAGTATTTTATCTTACCCTTATATCATTTTTCGTATACCATGTGAATACCCTGTGGCTATTCGTTATTCAACTATGAAGGGTGAATTTTGAAGAAAGAAAAAAGTAAATTTTTGTTCAAATTTTGAAAGTGGATACATACGCCTTAAAAACCCCCTAGTGGTTCACGTGCTGGAGGATGATGTAGATAGGGACTGAGGAGTTTTCTTGCTCGAATTTACCATCCCTCTGGATGGCTGCTCCTGGGGGATGAAACTTGCCGAATTGACAAGGCCGACGTGGAACGCCGGCTCCAGACCCCCTGGCGCCGTCGCGACGCTTCCAGCTTTTGGCAAAACATATCCCCCGTTAGTATACGTACGGGCGTCTAGCTTTTTTATGGCTACTACTTCTGGGGAGCCGCTTCTCTATTCGTGGTGGCTTCTGTATATACCGTAGTACCACCCTTGGCCCCCCATAAAACTCGTTCTCTTGTCGCAACCATCAACCCACCCAAACTCACCCCTTGCAGCTCCTCGTATATTCCTCTTGGTTCTCATCCCCAGACAAGTCGTTTCCCGCTATTTCTTCTCGCGCTATTTTCGGACTGACCGTTTGGACGGAAACGTCAAGAAACTCTTGGGAATGTTTTCTTGGATTATCCACCCGTGAACAAAAAAATATCCTCTCCAATCCTCGCTAGACAATTTTCGGAAATGGCTGCTGGGTCAAGTACAGTTTCCCGTAGGAATTTATGCGAAAACAAGAAATTTCCTTACCTCTGAACTTTAACATTTAATTCTAGCCTGGAGGTGGGTGGTACCAAAATTGTATTTGAGGGATGATCCGGGTTTTTGAAATTTTACGAAACTTTGTATGCTTTCATTACGTCGGAATTTCGTTTGTATCTTTGTATTTCAACAATCGTGCTGTTAATTATCTTCAAAATTACTGTTACCACTTTCCTTATAGACACTCTGAAAAAATTAACAGAGCCGTAAGAAAGAATTACGCCATATTTTTTTATTTTCGAAAGAAAAACATTCCTAAGAGCGGTATAACTTTCGCATAGAATATCAAGGATCCTATATTGGCACGTTTCGGATGTAACGTTTGTCAGCGAAATTGCCATGGCAGATAAAAATCAACTCATTTTCCTCGTCGTGGGGGTGGAAAATGGAGAGATACTATCCCGCCATCCCCAACTGTAGCAATAAATACAGAAACTAACCTCTATCTTATCCTCTACGATTTCAGTTCCTCAGCGAACGCGCACAAACACACTGTGAAAAGACTCTATTTCTATTGTCTACTAGTATAGTAGCAAATACTATCCTCCTACTTTCATCGGCGAGTATCATCCACTGGGTGGACTCGCACCCTTATATCTGTCGACGTAGAGAGAGACAAGCGCCCTCGAACTTTCCCCATTAATTTTCCACGGAAATTTTATTCCTCGTACACGCGGCGTTCCGGCTTCTTTGTCGTCGCATCTTTACAATCGCACACGTGCGTGAGCGTCGCGACGTCATTTCCAATCGAGCAGCATAATCACGAGAATATATTTCACTCACTATTTTCCTACCGCCTCGCTACCGATCATTCCTTAAATAAGTAAATCTCAATTCCGTGGTGGTAACTGCACGAAAATATCAGGGAACGAAAAAAAGGTTCTAGCACCTGCATCCATCTAGCGGTAATAAGAGAAAATATAATTGCCGATAAAGCAGAGACCTGTCTGCGTTGTATGAAAATTTTGAAAGTTTTCGATGAAAACAGGTTTTTTCTTATGAATATCGTAACAAAAATCTACACCACGATACCTGTCTCATATCCATGTAACCTATATACTCCGAACTCGAAACCGGATTAAATAGGATATCTGGCGCTAATCCAAAGAGCAGCCTTGTGACTTGAGAATTGTTTCTCTAAACTTAAACTCAATTTCTTTACCGTTTTCTCATCACTATTGGATTCTATCTTTCGTACTTGCCTATCATGAAGTAATGCGCCATTTATCGTTCACCACGTACAAATGAATTCAAACGAGCGAGTGGGTTTTCGTATGTCCCATTTTAGTATGGACGTTTAGTATAGTCGCCTCACTCGAATTGCCCACACATAACACGCACGCACGGACCAAACCACTGTTTTTATGGAACACAACATTACACCAGTGCTTTCGCAATAACAAGTGCAGTGCTTTAAAACTTAGCTGGTTTTCTACTTAACATAGTCTCACAGCGAAATGTCTTGTTCAGTTATTAATTTTCGTTATCACTGTGGACATAGATAAGAATAAATATTTTGTATTTCTCTTCTTTTTACTTGTTCTGAATCTCTTCTTCTGATCCAACATTAAAAGATATAGTATCTGATAACAGAAAGCCCTAGTATAAATGATTTGTTGTATCAAGGAAATATTACTTCTGGTAGCACACATTTTATCTGAAAATGAAAAATGAATTTTTTACTGTGCGTAATATAACGAGGGCATAGATATGAGTAATTTGAGATTGTTGTAAAATGTTTTTAAAAATATATTCTTCTAGCCTTGTTTGGTGAAAGGAAGTGTGTGACCGCTTCCTTGTATACAAGATAGCTTCGCTTAGCATTTCCCAGACCACTTTGCATCCGCTTCACTTGTATTTGACGTTGAGCATACACGAGAACAATATATGTAGGTCAGATCAATGCACATAAAAAATGTAAAAGCATTTTCTTTATTTTTATTTTTTCTTCAATTTCCCTGGATTCCATCGAAGGCCATGTATTCGATGTCACTCTGTTGTACATTGGAGGGGGCATTGCTAGTAAGTCTCGTAATATTGCGTCACTGAACCCCCGTTTGTCAGATGTAAACTCAATGGCAGTCGGTCATGACTATATTTGGCGCGAGTCGTGCACTCTTGATTTTGGCACCGTTATGCTCTTCTTTTAGTTATCTTTATTATTTTCTAATATCACAACTTTTCTTAGTGCTCTTGTCAATGATTACAGAAGAAAATATGTACTAATCGATGTTTGTTATTTGCACGAATCTCAAATTGTAAATTGAAAATAATCTTTTCATTGCGACTGTTTCATTTTCATGAAACTGGAAATTAATTCAATAATTTTTCAAAAAGTGGGAATGACATCCTGTCGATTATTTCCAAAGGGATTTCGGCCTGGAAATTATATTTTTAGAGAAAAGTCGGTTTGTTTGGCTTAGCTATTTGCATCGGTTCAGGATCGTACTTGGTACTTTTTGTACCCACGGTATACGATCGATCGTTGACGAACGTTTCTTATTCCATGATCCGTTCCGCATTTTCATAAACGATCATTGACACGGATATTAAAATTCATTTTGGATTCTTTAACAGACTGCTAAATAGTTTACACGTGAAAATCTTTACTCGTTTTGATTGTTTGTAAATTATTTTTACGCTGCTCAAAAAATGTCTTTCTCACCTCGTCGAATAATGGTTTGTGCAATTTTAATTCTAAAAGTTAATTCTACGTAAAAATTGAATAGACGTTTCATAAACGCCAAACTTCTCCCTTTTATTTTTCTTTACTGAAAACGGAAAATGACTCACGGGAAGACACTGCAATATATGGAGCCCTCCGTAAGCACCCACAAATTCTTACGTTCCTGTTCCTGAATGGTAGGAACAACGAAACGGAACCGGAGTCGTAAGAGTGTTGTTGGACGTGAGGTTGTAGCCGAAGTGACAAATTGATTAAACGCCAGTAAGACAGGCTCCTTCGTGCTTATGGATATTAGTCAAAGTAAGTAAAATAAAAGATTCTAGAACACAGCAAAGATCGTCATCGATATCCTTCGAAGCGTTCAGTCCTATTGATTTTCCTGCTGATTTTCCGACAGATGGGCGTGCTGCTCCCAGGCAGCGACAGAGAAGCCTTCGCGGTCCTTGCCAGTATTATAATCGCGTTCATATATTCATAAACGTCTCCGTATACGTTTCTTCTCGTAAAATCCGGCGTTGCAACCTCTCTTGTTAATTCTTCAAATGCCGCATGCCGCTTCATGTAGCGTCTAAGCAGTTCGAGGATATCGACGGTCGATGCTGGAAAAGTTAACCTCAAAATCATAATGTTAACTGGGGGGTAGGGCCATCCAACGGGTGTCTCCCGAAATAGAGATGATTCATAACAACAATAATAATTGACAGTTTCTATCTATTCTCTAGCATCTTTTACATCATTTCCATCCAATTGCTAAACCGTTCACAGACGTCTTTACGATTTTCATTCTAAGAAAAACTAGAGGGTGGTTTTACGATAGTACTTCCTAGGCTGGTGAAGTTAGTTCGAGTTTCTCTTGTTAACTCACATTTTCTTCTTTTTCCTTCTCTTCTTCTCGTTTTCGCTGCTCACCAAACCTCTGCGACACGCCAAAACAATAGCTCCCGGGAAAATCAATAGGCAGGGTGCAAGGAGGTTAAATAGGGAACCCTGTACACTGCCTATACATATCTAATAGACACTGGACTCGCCCGTTATTAGTTATGTTCATTTCAATTTGTTCCAACATATTTCATCGTATCTTCTCTACTTCCTTCCTCTGACCTTCTCTATAGATTGATAAGCGTCAGACCGATTCAATTCAGTGTAATGATGAATGACAGCTAATTGTCATATTGAATATATAAAAAAGATACAAGCTCTCCCATTGATACATCTGCTCGATTCTCGGATAAATTATATGAAAAAAAAATGAAAGAGCTGTATGTTTTAACGCTAGGTAAAAAAGCAGTGAAGTTCCGCTTGTATTTTATAAATAGAACAGTGCGTGTTTCTTCTGAGTCCGAGTTTGAATGGTTGGTCACAATAGTATTCGTAGAGCTTCCCGTCATATGTGTATATATATATGTGTGTCAAACGTATATATAGTTGTCGTGGGTTCCATGAAAATCGTAAACACGCTTCCGGCAAATGCGAAAGTTATGAAGTAATATTATTCCTCCTTCCACCATAACAGATCGAATCCGTGTCTTCTTAGCATTTTGTTAATCATGGCTATGCGCATATCGCAGATGACGCGACATTGCGATTACGTGTGATCCCATTCTTAGTCAGAAAAATTCCAAGTCCCAGTCCGCCATTTTAGGCGCAAACTTATACGGTTTGACTTACGGAGACTGCATTTATGTATTTTGAGACGTGCCTCACGATTAATCGCTCGTCTGGGTCGACGTTGCACATAGACGAAACATTTTACGAAGAATTTGCTGAGCTTACTACTTGCAACATGAATTCCTCGCACAGAGAATTATCCGACAGTGTTTCCTTTTTTCTTTCCATTCTTTTATGTGTCTCTTCTGTAAAACGTTTCGCGCTGTGCCGCATTTCGTGAAATGCATTCGCTTCGGGTTGACTGGATGGCGCGCTTGATATACGCATGATAATCGGCACATTGAGCGTTCCTACTTTACCGGCAGACGGTAAAGAATAAATAATAGAGAGGTTGAATCTTGGGAGAGGAAAAATCATTTCATCCTTCTTTAAATCACAAACGTATGCATGGCCCAACGTTAATAGTAATTTATTATTTTCACATTACTTTAACTAAGATCAGTGTTGACTTTAGGGTCGCTTTAATCTGGACCGATCATAATAACCAATTGCTATCTTCTCCCGCGAGTCTCGTCTTCTATGAATCTCTGCATATATTTTCATAAGGAGCAGACGCTGAAAGTCAAACTAATCTTACGCAATCATCCAATTTTAATATATCCTCTGTCTGACGAATTCACGTTTCTCAGCGACTTTCCTCTTCATTTATAAGTCACTCGTATCCGAATACGTGTAGACGCATATATACGCGTCCATGACTCCGTCACCGAATGATACAAGTGTGCGCACGAGAATCGAGAAACAAATAGCTTCGTTATGAAGTCATTATAGATGATTACCCAAAGCCCGCAGACGGTCTATGACGATTACGTTGTCTCAAGAATGAGATAACCCTTTTTCTCCCGTCGTAATTTCTCTCATCCACTGGAAGATCCACGTAAGCGTTTAGGTCAAAGAATAAAAGAAAGAGTCCTCCATTCAAATGGAGACTGCCTGTGATTTTCTTTTTTTTTTCGTCCCTCGTAAAAATAACAGGAGCTCAGGATCCCATCGGCGGCCAATGCCAAACGTCCGACTAGTCTAGTGACTCTACCACAGCATGCCACCGAATCTCATGTTTTCTTTCTCTTCCCGCAAAAGCCTCAATTTCGTATTTTCTACCCCTCGACATCAGCGGCAGCCCTTTTCCCTTTTCACCGTATCCCAGGGCCACTGGACACTGGGGAGGATTTAATTTATTTATAGACAATTCAATCAGACTCTGAGGTCTGGTCACTGTTATCCGTTAACGTTATAAGTAACGGAGGATGATTTCAACCCTTGAAACCGATCCTCGTAATCATCCTGGCCGGAGGGTGGTATTTCCTGTGAAGAAATACCAAAAATAATAACAACCATCGAATTCACCGTAACAGTGATCCAAACGAATATCATTGTTGATCTTTACCACTTTATACTTTAATACACCCTCCATTATGCACCTGTCTCCCTGATACACGCCTTATTCGCCCTCTCGATGTTCCCTGGCATCATCCCCCTCTTTGTTCATCCTCCCTGAACACATCCTTTGGTCCGTCATATTTAATCCAAGACCACCCTTGTTTGCGTAGTTTTGGGTTACAACTCGTCTAATGGATTATCCTTATATCCTCCTGGACCCACTATCACGGCCGCCATTATCGTCTTTCCCATCCCACCCTCTCTGCACCTTCAACCAACCCCCCTCAAAAAATACTACCCTCCAACATCCGTAACGTCAAGACTTTCTCAAGAAGACGCATAGAGACTCGTACCCAGTATCCACCCTGTCTGGACACACGTGCATCCCATAAACATAACAATGATTTTCTCTATTTACTCTGCTTATTAGTAGAAATCATCCCCTGAGTCTTGGGACGTCCTAACGCCTGCTTGGTGGCTCTCGCGAGACCCGCTCAAGCTCCGACCTTTAGAACAACCCGCAACGACCGTCCTTGGTCTCGCCCGAAAAAACGTCCCTTTCTCCTCGCGATTCAATAGGGTATATGTCAACTGCATCCTCATGACGAATATCGCGGTGAGAAGGGATTGCTGCTTCGTGCGGATACGTGATACACGTTGCCACGAGGTGAAAGACGGGCGGTGCGAACACATTGATTGAATGGGATTTACGAGCTATGTGATTCCCACATTAAGCTTGATACTCTGGGCATACGTGTGTAACGAGCCCATTACAAGATTATAGCGTTATGGCTTGCGCACTTATTAGTTGTCGGAGACTTTCTCCCGCTTTCCTTATTCCTCCCGCTTCGTACCTTTATTTATTATACTCGCAAATTTTCTTACGAGAAAATGGCCGGCAGGGTCGTTATTAGCGGATCCTTAAAAAAATAAGGGATGAGAGAGTGTACACTGCCGAGCTTACGGGATCGAGTCTCGTGAATTTTTATGGAGTACTTGATCGATGTATATGTATTTTTTTTAAATAAAATTTTAAAATTTTTCAAAAATTTCTGTACGCCCTATTCTATGACTTTGGCTACTGTGTATAGACACAGGCATTTATATCGTTTGCTTCTTCGGCATTGGCTTTTAAAAGCTCCTCGTTGTTATGTCGAGCGTGAGCGCGAGAGAGACGTCGCTATCTGGCAGAGAGTTTAATAGAGTGAGACAGCCTCGTATACAGTGAGTAGTAGAGGGCCCTCTCCTCACGGGCTATAGCTCCCATGGAGCCAGCATCAGCAAAGCGTCTCGGCGTCGGAGGCGCCAAAGCGTCGCGGCGCCACCCCCGGCGCCCGTCACTACGCCGCCAATCTCAACCCAACCCAACCTGCCCCCCCTCGTGTATACCCATAAACCGTCCTGTCCCTATCCGAATTTCCACATGCGAAAATCGCCAGGTCTTTTTCTTTTTTCTTGCTTCTCGTCTCTCCTTTTACATCTTTGTTCTTCCTTTCTCCGTTTCTCTTGCATCTTTAGTATTTTTGTCGTTCGATGTATCTGGAATTTGCTTTTTATTCGGTTTTCGTAAGTTTTGCCTAAATACGAAATCAACGCCCTCTGTACTCTTTTTGTGTAGGCATTTTAAAAGCCACTTCGTCACTTCGCACAGTCGCCATTTTCTTCTCGTGTCGTGGATACTCGTTTTCTTTGCTTCTCCATTTTTCACTAAAGTGAACGTTTCGCGCCCTTGTAATTTTGCAGACGCGACGCAGTGAGAACCAGCCCTTACGAGCTAGAAGAGGCAACGCGAAATCACGTGACACAAGGAACAACCGAGGGAAGTTTATTCACCGTAAGAGAATCCACTAAAGGGTGAGTTTCAAGTGGTATATACTTTGCATAGGGATCTTTTTATCCCTCCCTCTCTTTTTGTTTTGTATATTCTTTTATTTTGCTTTTTTTCCCTCCCCGTCTCCGCTCCCCTACCTCTCCCCTTTATCTCGCTCCTCTTTGCGTTTCGCTCGAAGACAACGACGACCGCGACACGACAAATGAAAACCAGCCCATGATCGTTTCACGGGGTCCCGACGACTAACTGCCTGCTCCGATGAATGTCAATAAAAAATACTCATAAAGAGAGAAAATGGTGAAATAGAGGAGTGCGATAAAATGGCTACCGTCATGACTCACCAAGAGACGAGACTGACTGGAACATCCGGAACGCAGCATCCCTCAACCCCCTCCATTTAAACGCAGGGGGTACCGACGATTTTCGTCGTAAAATTTCGTCGGCACCGAACGCATCTTTCTTTTTTCCCATCTAAAAAGGTATACTGACGAAGGGTGGTGGTGGGTGGTGGGAGTATACCCACGTGACAAATACGAAATATTTCTCGGCTATAATCCTCAAAGTATAATACTTAATTGCGACAAATATGGATCGTAAAATTTGAATAGGCATCCCTTAACGAGGGACACGCCTAGACGATATACTCGCTGCCAGGACGGAAATACCTTGAGGGGTGGTACGTACGTATATATTTGTAACTGCATATACATACAATGCAATTTGAATGCACCGTCAAATTTCAAAGCTGTTACGCGACTCGTTATGGTTATTAGTAATTCGAATTTGAATTTTGGATTGTCAATTTTTTAATTTGTTATAATTATACTTCAAAGACTTCAAAGACTTACAATGCCGTGGAAATACTTTTTGAATTTTTTTTTCTTTTTAGATATCTCAAGTCCTTACAAAGATATCGTACAGAGTCAGTCAAAGTATCCCTATTGAGGTTTACGTGGAACCAGCATCCAAGTGGACTGGGGCATATAGGAAGCGTCCGAAAAATCGTCTCGTAATCGTCCAGTCAAATCTCGTAGGGGTTGGACAGGTGACGCACATCCCCTAAATTTTGGAGGTCTCGTCACGGCGTCCGATAGGATCATACCGCACGTTCATTTTGCACAAATGGCAGATTGGTTTGGCAGGGATGCTGCCCGTTTTTGCTATCTTCCCGTCGGGTCTCTAACAGGGGGTTGGTAGTGGGTATTGTGTCGTGGCAGTTACACGTCACAGTGTCTGGTGGCGACTGTCAAAAGTCAAGAATTGGTATTAACCACGTGTCCGAGAAATCAACCCTCCCAGCCCTATGAGATGTCTTATCTCTGATCTAATGTAGCGCAGATCGCCTATCTGTACATCTGTCGCGATGGGCACTATCGGAAGGCATCGCTTAACTGTATTTCCGATAAATACGGGGTGCCTCTGCTATCTACGTAAACTTGTATTTTGCCAGTCCTGAGAGGGATAGTTTATTAGAGGGCAACGTGCTTACCCAATTCTAGCCCGACGACCCCCCTACCGGTACTTCCTGTCTGAAACGAAAGGATCCATGACGTTCCCTTGCACATTTTTTTTTTTGCCAGCATCCGAAATTACGTGGGCGCGCATTGATTCTCCTCGCGGTGAACCACCCTTACCTGATAGTGGCGGTCCAGGGATACAGTGACTGGTGGGGCTATTCGGTCAGCCAATCAGAACGTTCCAGACGGTTTGGCGCCAATCGTAAAACGGAGCGTTCGATAGGAACGAGCAACAAACAATAAATAATCATTGGATGGATGGCCTTTGGTCGCTTCCGTTTTTATCGATGGACTTCCGGTTGTGCCTTCGGATTCTGTTAATTAGTCGTAATTAACTGGGTATAAGAAATTTTCATGTATTATTTGATTTTCATCGGTACGACTGTCCAGCAGGGTTCATGGGGGGGCTCCCTTGATATCGTAGGACCGGTCGAGCCCTTGGGACGAATATGACTACCAACAGTGTATTTCGCTAAGGCAGACGGTCAAGCCGTCTCAACCGGAAGGTCGCTTGAGCCTCCTGTGGAAGCTCCTAAAATACGAAGGGACGAAATAAGTATGGGAGGGAGCGGAGGAACGAAGGAGGGTTGTTGCTGCATAAATTTCCAGTACATCTCAATTCACCCCCAACGGTGACCATTCTCTTACACGTCGTGCCTCTGAGTGACATCCTGAACTTCCCGTAGTGCCTTTCTGGCCTCGCCACCCCTGCGGACTTGCATTATCATCCCCTTCGCTCATGCTGGGGAATGAATTTCGTGAATCCGTTGGACACGAGCGGATACGAGAAAACTTTCTTCAGAATCTTCGTACGTACTTTCCACCAACTACCACTGCCAAGTACCACCCCTACGCGCTGACCGTACACCCACCCTTGCAAATGCATCTATCGGGAGATTCGCAAAACCACCCTTAAATCTTCCCTTTTCAATTCCCGTCCATCCACTTCGTCGACCCGATCGCTCAACCCCCAATCGAGTTATACCCCTTTACCATCTAACTCGTACCGAGGTCCAGCGAACTCGCATCCCCCATCTTGTGCTTGTAACTAAAGAAGAAATAAAATGAAAAAAAAAAGAAAAAAAAAGTAAAAGTAGAAAGCATCCGCTCGCGGTCCAAGGTGGAACCTTCAATTATTTAACCCCTAGCAAAAGGGGGTAGAATACGTAACCCCCCTCCGGTTACGAAAATGGAGCAATGAGAGAGGGTGCAGGGACGGGTGTGTAGGTACGTCGGTACGTAGGTCTCCTAGCGTCGCGACGCTTCTCGCACCGATATCCTACCACCACAGTGCGGACATCCCTTACGGAGGGGATGATGTGCTCGTCGGTCATGTAGTGGGGATCATTCTCCTTGGCATCATTCTTCCCCTGTAAACGGGGATATCGTTGACCAATCGCATCGCTGATTCTACGTGGTTTACCCCCACCAGTTGGGGATGATTGCGCGCGCATCCTCTCGGACGAAACTCCGATTCTCCGGGTGCCACACGCAAGGCCACAGACGCATCACTTCTTTGGCGACAGCC
Source organism: Cephus cinctus (assembly GCF_000341935.2). NCBI lineage: Eukaryota > Metazoa > Arthropoda > Insecta > Hymenoptera > Cephidae > Cephus > Cephus cinctus. The sequence goes on along the minus strand of NW_014333242.1, from coordinate 263,449 downwards.
TTCGGGGTAACATCCTCGTTCTCTCTACCCTTGCAAACATTCCTTATCCTCAAAGTTATCCGATAACTACCCTGCTTCGTACCGCGGCACCCTTGTCCTTTATAAAATATCCAAGTTCAAGTTCCTCGTGTTTCTTTGGTACTTTAACCCGCTTTTCCTTTCTCCTTCCTCAGTTTACCTTTTGCCATTTCTGCCTCTTATACAAATTTTTTTTCCGATCCTCAACTTTGAACTACTTCCGGTTCTCGCTGCTTCCGCATCCCCCTTTCGTCAATCGTCATTCGTCACTTGTCGCAAAAGTTTTCTACTTCACCCTGAACATACCTTCTGTGCCTTGTGACAGTCCGTCCAGAGATACATAAGATTCTCGTTTTTATTATAGTATTTTTTTTGGTTCGTCCCCTATACACAGTTTTCTTCTCACCTCAATCGTTACACTAGCCGCGAATTTTTTCGTTTATCTCGTTTGTACGATTTCTGTAATTCAGTCTTCTGCAGTTTAACAAAACTTTTCAAATATCCTACCGAAAGAATATTGCACCTTAAATTTTTTAAAATAATTTTCAATCGTTACACTTTTACAGATTTTAAGTGAAATCTCCTGTAGACACCCGTCCATTCTCTCGTGCCTTGTAAAAAAAAATTCTAATCTACCCTTACGTATACCGGGACTCATTAAAAAGGAAAAAAAGTCCAGAAATTGAAAAAAAAACATTTATTACCTTTTTAGAGGGATAATACACCCTTAAAAAAGTTCTATATTTCCTTTCCAATCCTTGCATCCTTATCGTTCTGCCGTCCAAAGTTAAAGAGAGAGGAAATAGAAAAACGTAGAGAGAGAGAGAGAGAGAGAGAGAGAAAGAGAGAGAGAGAGAGAGATTAGAGTATAGCGCGCTATAGCGATAACCCAGTCAGCATCCCTTAAATTTCGTAAAACGGGGTAAAAATATTCGCCGAAAAATAAACGTCGTTTATTGTGATAAACCGAAAGAAGAGCCTTTGAGAGATCAAAAAGAAAGAAAAGGAGAGAGATAATAAAAGAAGAAGGGATCGAAAAGAGAACTCGATAGGGTGCCAAGTTACATCATGAAATTAGCTGGGTAAGTAAACCGTGTGTAATTTGTTATGAAAAAAAATTATGTGTTTTTTGTTTGTATCCTGTACATTTGCCTGTACGTTCATCAGTGTTATATCACGTTTCATCAAATTATCTTTACTTTTGCTTATCAGCTGCTTTTACGTATCGTGGTCAATGACCGCAATTGTTAAAGGGATGAGAGATTTTTTTTCGGCTGTAGATGTTTTTCGTCTCTGATATCAGCAGTGATTTCCTGCTTTGAAATTATCAAGGCTCGGGTGTGTGCATGTGTCAAAAATAATTGACCAGGTAAAATATTTGCTTTTAAAGCGGATACGTCAATTACACATTCAGGATATATATATGTGCCATAGGGGTGGATTTAGCGTGCGGAGCCCTTTAACGTCTAGGGATACCCGATAGGATAATTCCTGGGGTTTAACTTCTGTCCGGACACTCTCGCTACCCCACTGTATAAAATAAATTTCCTCCCCCACCCCCACCCGCGGTACTGCGAGAAGCTAGGGGTTGAAAGTATATTGTTTTTCGGTTTTGTTTCTTTATACAAGTTTTGATGGGGAAGGGGGTGGGGGTGATAGGTATCTTGATAAAAAAAAATTCGCGCATGAGGCGTGTCCCCGTCACTTCATTCCCCTCGGCCCTTGGGGCTTAAGGGATGCTATCGAATTTCATCGAGTATATAAACGATATATGTACTTGCGAAGGTAAACTGAAAATCGTTGAAATATCTTTGGAATGACTTGGGGAAGGGATGGAACCCTTAAGTTAAGAAGGGGATGATTGAGATCTTACGATACTTACGTAAGGGTTGCTTACGGGGAGGCACAAACGGCGGTGAGTAGTCTAAATGATTGCGGTCTTTTTTTTTTAGGGTGGTGGTACATGAAAAATCATGAGTTTAGGGGGAGGTCACTGTCAACCCTTAATATAATTCCAACATTTGTCCACCGAATAGGGGCGGAGGGGGTGGGTGGGTGCTGTTCGCCGCAAAATAAGCGTGCGGTAAGCTTTTGCCCAGGTCCGCGACGGTGCTGCAGGTTCTGTAGAAGACACGTCAGAAGTAAGGGTGAAATAATTCTCAGACCTTACTCGAAAACCAGCCTCCCTTCTTCTTTACCCCAATTCTTGGGGGTGTGTTACTGGGGCACCAGTGCGCAGAAGCTCCGCAAAGCCCGACGCGATTCGATTCTCCCCAACCTTTTCCCACCCCCCGTGCGAACCGCATCTCATCCCTGTGTATTCTGCCCTTTGGCCAGTATACCCCCACACTCCCCCAAAAGATAAGGGGTGGGTCACCACCCCCCGACATTTCACCCGGTTACATTTCCAGCCTCGGGTTCTCCACCGCGGCACATTCGGTTTCTGGCGACTGACTGGGGTAGTACGGTCCGGGCTAGTTCAACCCTTAGCCATAGCTTATACCCTCGGAACGACTCTTAGTTTATTTGCCGCGAATCATGGCTTAGGAAAAACCCTTGAGATCCGTCGACGTAAGAGGAGTGTGTAAATACCGCGTACGGTTTGCCACATTATAATTCGTCGTATCCACCCCTATTAATAATCATCCCTTAACTTTTACGAATTGTCGCGTAAATTCAAAAAGACTAAATCGCATACCAGTGACAAGTGTTAACTTCTAGTTCAGTCGGTCCTATCCCACCATGGACCTGAACCCCTGCTGTAGCTTCATCGGTATGATGAACTATCTCTACACCAGGAGTCTTCATCGTAAGCGAGGACGAAGACGCGGGTCGCTTCAGGACACGGAGACCTTGGGCATTCCGCGATCTTGGGTACATTGAAGGCAGAGGCGTTTAACGAGTTGTGCAACTTAGTCAGCCTGATTTAGATGAGACACGTTAGCGTGGCAATTTTTAGTGCTTTTCGTACGGGGTTAGTTGAATTGTGGGGCGGGTGGGGTGGAGGGCGAAGAGACGTATATTGAGACAACGATGCTGTGGCGCAAGGTAAATAACAATTATCTTTGAAAGTTGATTGGTGAATGGTAACGTATTTATTTATTTTTTTTCTTAAAACTTTTTGAAAAAAAAAAAGAATGCCCCAAGACTTTTTTGAGAAACTGATGACACGACGCTCTGCACGGAATCGTTTAAAAGTCGTAAAACAAGAGGCTTGCTCTTATTCGAGCATCCTGCGACCCCTATCCCGGTGACGAAGGTCTCGCTTTGATTGACGAATTCATCTCTACGACCCCTTGCTACCACCCTGTGTGAAATAGTTACCGAGGATAACCGTGTACATCGTCATCCTTTGATCGCAATTCATCCCCATTCAGCCAGCATCGATACAAGACACTCCTCCTCGCCCCGCGGTGTGATTAATAATGCTAGGGGTCTGCCTGGATCGTACGGGCTGTTGATCTTCGTTAAGGGATGCTCTCGTGCGGGGAGGTCATACGCGATTCTTTCTTCTGGAACCTCAAACCACCCTCTGAGATTCGAGGATATCATTCCCCTCCACACTTGCTCCTTAGCTATGGTGGATCAGCAGGGGTGCTCGCGTGATTGGCACATTGTGCCGATCGATTAGCAGCGCTAACCCCCACGGATTAACGATACTGCCATTTGGGGCGGGGGGGGGGGGGG
>NW_014333242.1:259377-259685 GCF_000341935.2 Cephus cinctus | reverse complement strand
GGGGGGGGGGGGGGGAGGGGAGGGTGTCAAGGGTTGAGGACAATCATGCAAGGGATGCTTTATGCAGGGTTCCCTCACCTTAGTCGTCTAATATTTTATTTTCGTATTGTTTTTACTAGAAACAAGAATTGCAGTCGGGAAGGGGTTCTTTTTTGCTGTATTAAGTTTTTTTTGTCTTATGCAATTTATGTGTAGCTGTATAAAAAATTTATATTTTTCTTTTTGCTTTTTCCGGTAAGGGGGCTCTCTCGATGACATAACACTCACCCCTGTCGCGCTATTCAGCATTGTTGAAAGTTGCAAACCCC
>NW_014333242.1:226716-259243 GCF_000341935.2 Cephus cinctus | reverse complement strand
CCCCCCCCATGCACTTCTCAGATTTTGTTTTTTAAGCGTGGTAGTAGTGACAGCGAAGGTGCCGAAGGAACCGATTGTAGGACAGGAAGGTGAGGGAGTTGAAGGAAGAGGTGGATGGGGGATGAAGGGTGGGTGAGGGTGTCAAAGACCGGGTAGGGGTTTATGCTCGAGTTTGACACAGTCGGAGCCGGCGTTGCTTGGCAACGATTCTAAGGGTGGAAGTCCATTGGCGTAGGGCAACCCTTACTAAATTTTCCTCCAACCCCTTAGTAAGGGGCATAACTTACCTCGGCTTGCCGCTTCTCTCTCTCTCTCTCTCTCTCTCTCTCCCCCCCCTCTCTTTCTCGCTCTATCTCTCTGTCTTTTCCTTTAAGCCTCATACATATTAGCCATATATAACCTCGCACCCCCTTGCAACCCCTAAAGTAAACCCCTCTCCCTCCCACCTCGGAAGTCACTGACCGAACGAGTACGCTTGTCAATTGAGTGTCTGCTGCATGAACTGCTTTCGTTAAATAAACGACATTTCGTTTTATAATATAATTTTTTTATTAAAAATATCGAGAGCACGTTTTATCGACTTTTCGTTCGATATTTTCGAAAATATTCTATTTGTCCTTTTTTTTGGGACACTGTCGTGTATAAGGGTATAAATATTTTACTCGATAGAGAAAAAGTCGATTACAAGGTGTGAACAAATTTATTTTTCTTTTGTCAGTTAATTAATCATATAGATATTCGATTAATCGAATTTTCGTAATTTTCGTTGAATCGATTTCTATATTAGCTTTCACTTTCTAAGTTCACATTTTACGAACACGTTCGCATCTACGCCTATGGCGGGCATGCTGCACCCCGTGGCAAATTCTATGGCAAATGTACCATGCCATGGGAGATCAATATATAGACAGAAGTCCTATGAGAACTTTTCATGTCTCTGTTCATCTCTCTCTACCCCCCCCCCCTCTGCTTATCTTTCCCTCACTTGTCATTTGTGGCCGCAGGTCACGTTTAATTCTAGATTTCTTTTCAGGTGCTCCAAAATACGAGCACCTCGTGTACACCTGAGAGCGCATAGGTCTTGCGTATGCAAATTTAACAAATGTAATTTCGCGAAGATAAAAAAAGTGCACAGGAAAGACAGGGAGAACGATACTTGTCGAGGATGACTCCCTTTTCTCACAATCCACCCCAAGGAAATGGGCTGGATATTAACCCGGTGGCGATGCAACTTGTTGCATTCAGCTTTAATGGGGAAGCAGTCAATGCTTACGTATAGTTTACCACGGATACGGTATCTTTAGTTTATTTTTTTAGCGGGAGTTATGAAAAATTATTTACAAAAATGTTGTACCTCTTTTTTAAAATATCAGACTCTTAATGGGTATGAATTTTTTGGATTGTTTCAGTCGAGTGACTCGGGAGGATTTCGAGCTCGCAGAAGATCGCCCACGGCAATCGCAATGGCTACCCTGTCCCTGCGAATCTCCATACCGGAGAAGAATGCGACGAAGATGATGCAGTTCGATCCGAACACGTCGGTGTACGACGCGTGTCGGATAATTAGAGAAAAATTAGCTGACGCCTCGAATATGGGACAACGTGAGTAATATTTCTGATTACAGTGCAGAAAGTTAAATGGATCTTGATGGGTCAGCGGGATTTCTGAGTTTAGGATGATGATGATTGAATTTTTTTTACAGCCAAGGACTACAGCCTCTTCCTCTCAGACGATGATGTGAAGAAGGGCGTTTGGCTCGAGCCTGGTAGAAATCTTGATTATTACATCTTAAGGAATGGAGATCAGCTGGAATATCGACGGAAGTTGAGAACCCTCAGGGTGCGTATGCTCGACGGTACCTTGAAGACATTACTGGTGGACGACAGTCAGCCCGTGGCTAATCTCATGGTGGTAATCTGCACGAAAATTGGTATAACGAATCACGACGAGTACTCCTTAGTGAGGGAGCTGGTTGACGAGGAAACTGAAAATCAGAAGCCTGGAAATTTCGGCACTCTCACTCTTAAGAGGAGGAAGGACGACAAGGGAGAGAGGGATGCGAAGATGGATCAGCTGAGAAAGAAACTCAAGACAGACGACGAGGGTGGGTTTAGGTTTATTTAACAGACTCTCCCGACATACTTCACGTGACACTGTATATTCAATGTAATACTAAAGGATAACTGTCTGTTCCAGTCAATTGGATTGATCCCAGCAAGACTCTTCGCGAACAGGGTATCGATGAGAGCGAGACAGTTTTACTCAGAAGAAAGTTTTTCTTCTCTGATCAGAATATCGACAGTCGTGATCCTGTTCAATTGTCCTTGCTCTATGTACAAGCCAGAGACGCCATCTTGGACGGTACGCATCCGGTAACCCAGGAGAAAGCGTGCATCTTTGCCGGTATTCAATGTCAAATACAGTTTGGCGATTATAAGGAAGACAAACACAAGCCTGGATTTTTAGAGTGAGTATAGGACAGACTTTACCCGTTATCTATTCACATTCTACCTAGGGGATGATGTCTTGAAACTACCTGTATATCCGGTTGTAGTCTGAAGGAGTTTCTACCGCAGTCTTACCTGAAAGTTAAGGGTATTGAGAAGAAAATCTTTGCGGAGCACAAGAAGCACGTGGGACTTTCTGAACTGGACGCTAAGGTCATCTACACGAAAACCGCCAGGTCATTGAGTACTTACGGTGTAACCTTCTTCCTGGTGAAGGAAAAAATGAAGGGTAAGAATAAGCTGGTACCCCGTCTCCTGGGTGTTACCAAGGACTCTGTCCTGAGACTGGACGAGAGGACTAAGGAAATCTTAAAGACGTGGCCGCTGACAACTGTCAGACGTTGGGGAGCCTCGCCCAACACTTTTACTCTCGACTTCGGCGACTATTCCGATCAGTACTACAGTGTACAGACCACTGAAGCTGAACAGATTTTACAATTAATATCCGGATACATAGACATCATCCTCAAGAAGCAAAAGGCTAAAGATCACTTTGGCATCGAAGGTGATGAAGGATCTACTATGGTCGAGGACAGCGTATCTCCTCTTAAGTGAGCCTTTGCATAACTATTTATTAATTAGATCCTCATTGGACGGAGTCAATAATTCCAGTTAGCAGTCATTAGTATCATTAGTCCAGTACACTTAATGTTGCTGCTTACTCGTTACTTCAGTTCCAATTGTCATTCGATTAAGATCGTTCTCCTGCTTTTTCATTGACATTACACAAAATGGAGGAATTCCTTAGACAACGTTACAAGTGCGTCTTAATGAAAAGTACAAGGCAGTAAAAATAAATAATTTTCTTACTCTTCTATGCACAGAGCGACAATAATGCAACACGAAACCAGCAACGTGGGTAAAGGAAACGTAGAAGCCGTCTCTGTAGCTATACCAGCAGTGATGAGAGCCGGTGGAGATGGTGAGTGAAACTCCAAAAGGCCCTTTTTTTATTCGTAAATGTCATTTCAAAAAAACCCATCCTCACGTTTTCGTTCTGAATGATTTCTTTTGTATTCTTGTTTATTTCATATACGTTGCCGTATCTTCTTGTACGTTTTTTTGTTTGTTTTTGTACATACAACGCAAACCATGTATATACACTATCTCGTACAGTCGAATCTTTTGATCAGTATATAATGAGTATATAAAATGGCTTTTACGACAAGTTCTATAATACTCGATGAAGTTTAACGCAAACGCACATGATCATCCTCTTGTATATACATATATTAGGCTAACTGTATAGGCTAGACTGCATGATACGGTTTGTAGGGGCTCGACCATATGGAACTGGGCACATGGGAGGTGCTCAATACACGACAGTCAGCGGGCAGGTGAACATCGCGCACGCTCCACCAATGGTAAGGACTGGACGAAAGGCTGGATAGGTCGCAGCTCCTGCCGATGATTATTAATGCATTGATAAAAGACGTTTTGTATTTTTTTTTCTACCTAATAACGTCGTATTTGCAAATTATCTCAAACACTTGATGATCACATTTGATCCTCGGCAGGAGTATAGAAATTTTACAGCAATTTCATTTACAATTAACGGCAGTAGCTTAATCTCTGTAGGACCGCAGCATATCCACGGTGCAAATTATGATTTTCTGAAAGATTAGAGCATTTGTTAAATGAAAAGGAAATTAAAAAATAATATATCAAACTCTGTCAAATCGAATTGTCACTATTGCGTGTGTATATAAGAGTCGCCCAGTAGCCGAGAATACTCAATGTCGGACCTAGTAACGATCGGTTGAATTTTTCTTTGTTTCTTTTCATGCTAGGCGCCCTGTATTATGGACAAAGAGTAGGTACATCAATGATAAACACTCTTCTCACAAGATTTGATAACGTTTTGTCACGTTTGCTTATTTTTATTCACAATTGGTACTTTTTGCTTTTTTCTGTTTCGCTCCTTTTATTTAACGTTATTCGTGAATCAGTAACGTAGATCGTCACACAAATTTTCTAGGTTTTCCCGTTTCGATTCCTTTTTATTGTGTATTCTCATTGGTTACCAATTTTTTTTCTTCTTTTTTTTTCCATATCACAGATGTCTTTTACAGTGTCTAGTTCTTAAACTTTTGAAATTAAACAAAATGAGGTTTAGTGCATGGTTTTAATGAATATCACAGAAGTAAAGTACTCGTGCGTTTCTTGGGTAATGTTGTGAAAGGTGAGGCTATTTCAAGAAGGATCGCCCGGGTATTATACTCTGTCTTGAATTTGGAATTATATAAAAAGAATCGTTGCTGATTTAGGTGCAACAAACGAAAGTCACGTCCGTCCTGTCTGAACCGCAACGTGCCTTACTCTCGACCATCACAGCGGGTCACGAGGTCATCCAAACTGCGGAGAATGAACTCTCGAGCAAGGCTCAACTTCCGGAACTGGGTACAGATCCAGCTTCCTTGAAGTGGATCGAGCAGACGATTGATACCCATAAGCAGAATGTAGGGTCGCAAATAGCGGCCATGAATGCGGCCACGGCTCAGGTCGTCACCCTGACATCAGGACCCGCCGACGACGTTGATCATACTGCAGTCGGTGCTGCCATCTCGACGATCGCCACAAACTTACCGGAAATGACAAAGGGCGTGAGAATGATAGCTGCTCTGATGGAGGATGAAAATTCTGGCGACAGACTTCTAGACGCTGCCAGGAAGCTCTGCTCAGCCTTCTCGGATCTTCTCAAGGCCACCGAGCCGGAGACCAAAGAGGTTCGTTTGATTCTCGTATCACTGTTGAATGGTAATGAGAATATCAAGCAGGTCTGTTTCAAAAGTCACTTTTCTCTACAGCCTTTCTATATAACGTCTACTCTCTATGGACAATATGTAAGCACTGAGTAAAATCATTGAATGTTAAAATTGACTATAGTTTTTAGTCTAGATCAGAGTACCTTCTAGAGTACGCGCATCTGGTGTTGGTTTCTTTTTCTAATGAGAATAAAAATTGACGTTGTATCTTTATAGCCGCGGCAGAATCTTCTCAATGCTGCATCTCGAGTGGGCGAAGCTTCTCACCAGGTCCTCACTACTATTGGAGAAGAGAATGACTCGAATCGTGAACTCCAGGACATGCTTCTGGCCCTTGCTAAAGCCGTTGCTAACACTACAGCTGCCCTGGTTTTAAAGGCGAAGAATATCGCTGCCACTTGCGAGGACTCTACGACTCAGAATAAGGTCATCTCAGCAGCTACGCAGTGTGCCTTGGCAACCTCTCAACTCGTCGCTTGTGCTAAGGTCGTTGCACCGACTCTACACTCTCCAGCTTGTCAAACGCAATTGATGAACGCAGTGCGCGAGGTCACCAAAGCTGTCGAGGGTCTTATTCAGGTCTGCAATGAGACCTGCGGAGATGATAATCTTCTGAAGGAGTTGAGTGCAGCAGCTGCCGATGTCAGCAGGACTCTGAACGATTTACTAAATCATATAAAGACAGCGACCAGAGGCGAAAGAGCTAAGGAATCCGTGCAAGAGGGTGCCGTGGAGACCATCCTCGTCGCCACGGATAAACTATTCGCTAGTACTGGAGATGCTGGCGAGATGGTGCGTCAGGCCAGGGTGGTGGGTCAGGCGACAGCGCAGCTCATTCAGAGCATAAAAGGCGAAGCTGAAAAACAGACGGACTCTGAGCAGCAACGAAGATTACTTGCTGCTGCAAAAGTACTGGCCGACGCCACTGCAAAGATGGTGGAGGCTGCTAGACAGTGCGCCAGCAGTCCTCACGATGCTAAGATGCAAGATCAGTTGCGTCAAGCTGCTGAGGAACTCAGAATAGCTACCACAGCCGCTGCTACTCCTGCGCTACGTAGGAAACTTATTGGCAGATTAGAAGCCTGTGCCAAGCAAGCTGCTTCTACAGCCACTCAGTGCATTGCCGCATCCTCTGGCGCTGGTCATCACAACACCAATCCATCCAGTCAAGAAGAACTCAATGCGGAGTGTCGTGCCATGGCTCAACATATACCACACCTCGTAGCAGGTGTTAAGGGTACCCTGGCCCAGCCTGATAATCCTACAGCACAGCTTAATCTCATTAACGCGTCCGAGCAATTCCTGCAACCCGGCACGGCCGTAGTTAAAGCAACTAGAGCAGTGCTGCCAACTGTCACTGATCAGTCCTCGGCCATGCAACTGAATACTACATCCCAACATCTTGGATCATCATTAGCTGATCTGAGATCAGCTGTAACTCGCGCTAGGGAAGCTTGTGGTGGCCTGGAACTTGATGCCGCCGAAGAATTAATAAACAGCCTGAAGGATGAACTTGGAGAATTCTACCGTGCAGTAGAGGCAGCTAGTTTGAGACCACTTCCTGGTGAAACTACTGAATCTGCTGCTCTGCAAGTAGGAATCACTTCGAAGAACGTCGGCTTTGCCATGGCACAACTTCTTTCTGCTGCCAAGCAAGGAAATGAGAATTACACTGGAAGTGCTGCCAGAGAAACTGCATCTGCTCTGAAAGACCTTACTTCTGCTGTACGTGGGGTAGCTGCTACCTCGAATCAACCTGAGACTCAGAAGAAGGTTCTGATGACTGCCGACGACGTTATTCTGCGCTCTCTTTACCTTGTCAAGGAGGCCAGACGTGCTCTTAAAAATCCTGACAATCCTGAGAACGAGGCTAACCTCGCAGCAGTTGCCAAGGACGTGTCAAGTTCTCTGAACAAGTGCGTGTCCTGTCTACCTGGACAGAGGGATGTGGACAATGCCATTCGTAGCATCAATGACATGAGTCAAGTTTTGAACATGAACGAGTTCCCGCAGACGAACAAAAGCTACGGGTAAGTAGAACAGTTTTCATTACACCTAGCGAAGATAGCGTCGAGGAATATCAATATTGACCACAGCTATTATTCCTTATCAGTTGTAAAAAGAATGACTGCTCGTCTATTACGTAGCACGTCATTAATATTTCCAATAATGTACGAGTAAGGTATTCTATTTGCTTGTGCAGGCAACTTCAATACGACCTGAATAACGCTGCAGCCAACCTAAACGATGCTTCGTCAAACGTGGTCTCCTCGGTTCGATCACCAGTTCAACTGGCCAGTTCTTCAGAACAGTTTACAAACGCATTTGGTGACTTGCTTGGTGTCGGAATGGAAATGGCAGGTCAAACCACTACAGAAACCCGAGGTCAGATGGTGGTATCCTTGAAGAACGTTAGTATGACCTCTAGCAAACTCTTGGTGACTGCCAAATTTGTGGCAGCTGATCCCAACGCTCCCAATGCCAAGAATCAATTGTCGGCTGCTGCGCGTGCTGTAACGGATTCCATTAACTACCTGGTAGACGTATGTACGTCGGCTGCACCAGGGCAGATAGAGTGTGACAACGCCATTAGGAACATACAGTCTATGAGATCTTTATTGGATAATCCTAGTGAACCCATCTCCGACGCTTCTTACTTTGAATGTTTGGAAACCGTGATGGAGAAGAGTAAGAATCTAGGAGATGGCATGACGGGAATAGCAAATCACGCCAAGAAGTCAGAATACGAGGATTTCTCAGTCGCTGTTCGGGGAGTGTCATCCTCCATCTGCGGTCTTATCGAAGCTGCTGCCCAGGCAGCCTATTTAGCAGGGGTTAGCGATCCTACGTCCGTTGCTGGTAAACCTGGCCTCGTAGATCAGGCTCAATTTCTCAGAGCCGCTCAGGCTATTCATACAGGATGTCAGAGTCTAGGAAATCCCACCAGTAGTCACGATCAGGTAGTTCTGGCTGCTACGAAGATAGCAAAGCACACCAGCGCACTCTGTAACGCCTGCAGACTGGCCTCCAGCAAGACCAGCAACCCTGTCGCCAAGAGACACTTTGTACAGTCTGCCAAAGACGTAGCCAACTCCACTGCCAGTCTGGTGAAGGAAATCAAAGCCCTGGATAAGGATTATTCTGAGGCCAACCGTGAGAAATGTGCTGAAGCTACGAAACCGCTACTAGACGCTGTCGATAACCTTTGCACCTTCGCCGGGTCACCAGAATTTGCCAGTCAGCCTGCTAAGATATCTGTTGCTGCGCGGGCTGCCCAGGAACCCATAACGAGCGCTGGCAAAGCTATGATCGATGGTTCCTGCGCCATGGTCCAGGCTGCCAAGAGCCTTGCCGTCAGTCCTAAGGACCCGCCGACTTGGAAGCTCCTGGCCAATCATAGCAAGAGTGTTAGCGATTCAATTAAGTCCCTGGTTGCTTCCATTCGGGACAAGGCACCCGGACAAAAGGAGTGCGACGCTGCTATAGAGATGCTTTCTACGCGTATCCGTGAACTGGACGCTGCTCCTCTAAGCGAAGCGTCTATGAGTTCTGCACCCAGAAAAGAAAACATGGTCCAGGGTTTCACTGATCAAATGCAAAGCAGCGCCAGTGAACTGCGTGAAAAATTGGAGCCTTTACGCACTGCAGCTAAATATGAGGCTGAGAACATTGGTCACGATGTCAATCAGGTGGCCCTCTATTGTGAGCCGTTGGTATCCGGTGCTATTGGGGCTACCCTTAACATGGTGCATTCTAAACAGCAAATGGTTCTATTGGACCAGACGAAGACGGTGGTAGAATCAGTTCTACAATTAGTCTACGTGACCAAGGAATCTGGTGGAAATCCCAAAGCGATAAATCTACACAATGAAGTCGACGAGACTGTGGAGTCTACAAAAGATGCTCTTCAGGAACTTCAAAACACTTTGGAAACAATTTCTACGTCTAACGGTATAGTGACTGGACTTATCGATGCTATATCCAGAGCTATGGTGAGACTGGAGGATCACAGGACCTCGACCATCGACACAGTAGATTCCTATGTGGACTATCAAACCAGAATGGTGGAAGCTGCCAAGGAAATAGCTCGTCTGGGACAAGATATGTCTACCAAGTCCAGTACAGACGTCACCAGATTGGGTCCGCTAGCTGTGGACATATCTCACAAGTACACCCAACTGGCACGCGATACTTCCGGTGCTTCTGCAGCAGCATCGAACTCCGATGTCTCCTCCAGACTTCGTACAGGTGTGCAGGAACTTGGTCGCGCTTGCGTGGACATAGTGAGAGCAGCTGGTGCGTGTCAGATGTCACCCCGAGATGCATACGCTCAACGCGAGGTTACGGAACATAGTAAGAACGTCACGGAGAAGGTGTCGCAAGTATTAGCAGCTCTTCAGGCTGGTTCCCGAGGAACCCAGGCGTGCATCAATGCAGCCAGCACTGTATCGGGCATTATCGGCGACCTGGATACCACCATCATGTTTGCCACTGCCGGTACTCTCCACGCTGAGAACGAGGGCGATACTTTCGCTGATCATCGTGAGAATATTTTGAAAACCGCCAAGGCTCTTGTGGAGGATACCAAGACTCTGGTAGCTGGTGCAGCATCCTCCCAGGAACAACTTGCGGTAGCCGCACAGAATGCCGTATCTACAATCGTTCAACTTGCTGAAGTTGTTAAATATGGGGCTGCCAGTCTGGGAAGTCAAAATCCTGAGGCCCAGGTGATGCTTATCAATGCCGTTAAGGACGTGGCATCTGCACTAGGTGACCTCATCCATGCGACTAAGGCGGCCAGTGGAAAGCCCATAAATGATCCTAGTATGGCGCATCTAAAGGATTCTGCTAAGGTAGGATCATTACACCTTTCCTTTGCATTTGCCTGATACTCAATTCTTATTAAGCTTTTAAATCTCTAATTATTTTAACACCAGGCTACTAATTGATCTTCACAGCTTCAGTAATCTCGTAACGGAATCTTCTTAATGGACCCAGTGTCTATGAAAAGAGCCCTAGGAAAAATTCGGTCAGAATAATTTAGAATCTGCATTACCTACCAACTGATTGACATGAGAATTAATTGGGAATAACGAAAGTGTCGAACACTATGATTTTTAGCTAGACTAATTAATTCTGCTTGTCAATTAGGAACTGATTAATACCTCATAAAAGGATTATTAACATTTATCCCGTTTTAATAGTGTTGTGTTTGATTACCATTGTTTTTTTATCTTCTTTTATTCCTCTTGTATACCTTTATTATTTTTCTTTTCTTTTTTGTTTCCTGAAATTTTTATTTTTCTTTCTTTTTGGGGTGGACTTTAATTGACTCAATATCTGTACATACATATACCATTCATCACCCTTCAACGCTAACTGACCTCATTATGTTTCTCACGTGTCTCTTGAACCATGAAGTCCTGTACTAAATGATTTACAAAAAAAAATTAAAAAATTAATCCTCGTGACGCGTCGATCGCCCTCGAGAAAGCCAAATGCAAAAATCGTGTCCGTGGGTCATACAAGTGAAACTCAAAAACAAAACCCACCCCGTTAACCGGAACTCGTCGATGCCATATTAAAGTCCACCTTGCATCGCCTTCCTCAGTAATTTTTTTTTTTATTATTTTTTTTCTTTCTCTCTAGTACACAAACTATCCTTCTTCTATGTGTGTGAACAAAATTCAAAAAAAAAATGCGTAGTGAAAACTGTGTTACTTTTGCTATATGTACAAAAAGACAGTAGCTGTGATAGCAGTCAGTACACGTGACAGTAGTTATCAAATTTCAAATGCAGTATCCACATGAAGCGTCAAAAGTTGAAGAAAAAAAATAAAAACTGTCAAAATGTTCACTTGTGCTGATATGCTAACATTAATGGTGGACTTTAATACGGTCAATAATTATTGACGATTTTCCTCTGGTTTGGGGTATGGGTCCGGATAGGTCTTGGAGCATCAGCTCCAGCAGCAGTGCGTCGCGACGACTGACGTCGGTGGTTCCGAGTCCGAGTGGTTCGTGTCCGACCAGGAAGAGGAATTGATTCGGCTTCTGTCGGTCACAGAGAACAATCAGCCGGCACAGCGAACATCCGATATTTTTCTACTGATGTAGTCGCAGCAGGAGAAAATAATCTCTCTGTCACCTACTAAGACTATATTTCCTTTACAGAATAATTTTATCTCTCTGTTTCTCTCACTTTTTGTTAATTTTTCTATCACTTTGTCATACATTTTAGATTTAATTGCGCGCGCAACCTTATTCCTTCTTACCGTTGGACGGTCATTGCGATTATCAGTGTCGCTTTAGGATTTATTTCCATTGCATAAGCGTATGCGCACGCATGCAGGCCAATCAAGAATTTCACATATCAGAAAGTCCCTTACCGTGTCACTTGTCGTATATCGGTCGAGGATAGTCTTTATTATTTTCTCTAATTCTCACTGTCTCTTCCTTTCCTTGATTTTCATGAGCGGAGCATTCGTCGAGTTGACAATTTATTTTTATGTAGCCACTTCTCAGGCAGATGCTTTAGATGGTCTGTAAAGCTACAAATAAAATGGCAATTTTGCTGATTACTTGTTTCTATTATGGTTTCGTAGGAAGACCACGTGTTTAGTTTATGTCATTGTTATATTTCATTAATGCTTGAGCGTTATTGTCAAGTGCGACCGCCTCTCACTAGGTACGTACAGTTCGTTTGAGCAAAATAAATGTGTGGTGTTCTAACAAAATCTGATTGCCAGTAGGAGGATCGTTATCAGATCCTCATTGGCGAAGGGTACTAATTTTTTTTTTTTCAAAGCCACATAGCTAACTATTATTCACTGGGGAGACACTATGAGTAACCATAATATGTAATTGAAGCTTTTTTTTTACAGAAAATTTAGTTAACAGCTAATACTATTGTGTTTCAGTAATTAATAGAGAGACTCAACTAATAGCACTCGGGAACGGAATTCTCCTACCACTGTATTGATTGTTAGCATGATAAGGATATGTCTTGTTATCGTGAACTGACCTTAAGTATCATCTGTGATGTCCAGGTTATGGTCACCAATGTCACGTCCCTCCTGAAGACCGTGAAGGCCGTTGAGGATGAGCATACGCGAGGAA
This sequence comes from Cephus cinctus, assembly GCF_000341935.2. Classification (NCBI taxonomy): domain Eukaryota; kingdom Metazoa; phylum Arthropoda; class Insecta; order Hymenoptera; family Cephidae; genus Cephus; species Cephus cinctus. The sequence goes on along the minus strand of NW_014333242.1, from coordinate 246,851 downwards.
CCAGAGCCTTGGAATCGACTATCGAAGCTATCGGTCAGGAAATACGTGCTCTGAATACACCGGAAATGCAGAAGAGCAACGTAACACCTGAGGACCTTGTCAGATGCACAAAGAGTATCACTGTCTCGACGGCGAAGGCTGTTGCTGCTGGTAACAGCTGCAAGCAGGATGATATTATAGCTGCTGCTAATATGGGCAGGAAGTCGATAAGCGACATGCTCACCATCTGCAAGGGCGCTGCGTACAACTGCGCCGAGACAGCGGAACTGAGAGATAGGACTCTTCAGGCTGGCCATGATGTTGCCTTGAACTATAGAGAGCTTCTTCAGGCTATATTACAGGTCTCGTCTAGACCTGGTGAGGCCAAGCATATGCTGCCACCGATATCTAGGAAGATTGCTCAGAGTGTGACGGAGCTCGTAGCTGTTGCTGAATTATTGAAGGGTAACGACTGGGTGGATCCTGACGATCCTACCGTCATCGCCGAGAACGAGCTGCTTGGTGCAGCTGCCAGTATAGATGCGGCTGCTAAAAAATTGGCTAGTCTCAGACCTCGACGAAGTATTGAGGTGAGTCTTCTTTAAAGCTTTATGTAATTCATGTTTACTTTCAGCAAAGTCCCAGGAAGATGAAGACGTTTCCTGGAGCACTACCGTGAGATATGTTTGATATTCTTGGTTGTTTGTACATAATCGACCAGGAATCAAACATATTATTATGATGGTGTACCTGATCAACGCGTAAAAGATCATTTAAATTATATACGTAAGGAGTATATTTAATTATTAGTAATTAAGGACGATTGCGATATTAACCTTGGTATCTTCTATCGTTCTCCAGCAAGCGAACGAGGATATGAACTTCGACGAGATGATCCTGGAAGCAGCCAAGTCCATAGCAGCAGCGACTTCCGCGCTGATAAAGGCGGCTAGTTCAGCTCAGAGGGAACTGATAGCAACAGGCAAAGTGTCCAGGACGCCGTTGACAAGTTCCGACGACGGTCAGTGGTCAGAGGGTCTAATATCAGCTGCAAGATTGGTAGCAGCAGCTACGCACAGCTTGGTCGAATCTGCCAATGCCCTGGTCCAAGGTCTAAGCTCTGAGGAAAAACTCGTCTCCAGCGCCAAGCAAGTTGCTAGCAGCACTGCTCAACTTCTAGTGGCTTGCAAGGTCAAGGCCGATCCTGATAGTGACAGCACCAAGCGACTTCAGGCTGCTGGAAATGCTGTGAAACGTGCTACGGATAACCTGGTACGAGCCGCCCAACAGGCTATTCAACAGGAAGAGGAACGTTCCCTGGTTCTGAATCGTAGGATGGTCGGTGGTATTGCTCAGGAAATAAATGCACGTTCTGAGGTACTCCGCATCGAGCGGGAACTTGAAGAAGCCAGAGGACGTTTGACAGCTATTCGCCAGGCAAAGTACAAGAACAGATCAGATGTCTCTGATACGGATACTGACTTGGACCAAAGCGGCTACGAGAGTTACACTACCAGATACGAGACTCGAGCTTATGAACCACCGACTGTTCAGTCACCTATACAGTCTATGAACAGTACTCTGGACCAGCTTCAGTCGACTACCCAGCAGATAAGTCACATTACGAACAATCGACATAACCTCGTTAGTCCGGAGAAGGTGAACTCGACTCAGAGTACCCTGGAGAAGAAGATGAAGGAGAGTCAGTACAGCCCTGCTTGTACAGACAGTCAATATGGGTCAATGGACAGGAAGTACGTGGACAATCAGTATGGATCAACCGACCGGAAATACATAAGTGATAATTCTTACAACGTGAACGACCGGAAATTCATGAGCGACAACGCTACAAGTCAGTACAGTTCAATAGAGAGGAAGATCAATCACGATAGTTATACTGACCAGAAGAATTCTGCCGACGGTATTTATGGAGCAGTACACCAGACGCCATATTCACCCAACTCGCCAACCAGGAAGTCCTTCCAGGATCAATCCTACTCAAAATTCCAAGAACAGAGTTACTCCGCCGAGGATAAGAGTTTCGACCGCACTTATTCCCCCAGCCAGGAATACAAATACTCGACGGAGAGGATCTTCGCACCAAGTCCAATGAGTACCTTCAGATCAGAGAAGCAGATTGACACTCAGCGCTCCTACGCGACACCGTCCTCGACTATTTTACCGCACGATCAAATCTTCAAGAACGTAGAGGACAAGGTGATACCTGGTGGACGAGTCGAGACCATCACAACAAAGATCTACACGTCTACACCTGGTAAAAGTACCAGTTCGAATTTTGAGACTATGAAGGAGACCAAGGAGTTCTCGACATCCGGTAAGGATCTCTCTACCTTCAAGACCCTCGACAACAATCAGACCCTCGAACAGAAGATGCTGAAGCAATCCACTACTCAAAAAGTGACGGAAAAGAAAACCGTCACGATGACGACCTCGAGTCGTCAAGAATCAAACATCAAGACTTTCCGTTTCGAAGAGCAATGACGTCCCGGATGAGGGCAAAGGAAATAGAACAATCTAAACCGAAAAACTTCTCAATGAAACGAATGCGCACAAGGTAACCTAAAAATGTCGGTATTGGCATAGTTTCAATTTACCATCGCTCCCCTGACCTGTCTGTTCGTGTTTTATACGTTTGACATATATTTTTTAAATCAAGCTCTATTTCTCCATCTCCATGTATATGTATACATCTCTCTCTTTACGCGTTTCTCTTTTCGAATGAATTTTATTATCGGCCGCCCTATTGAACGGGACGCCATTATGATAAACAAGTTGTCCGGAGGAGTACACGATTGCCTTAGACGTAAACGCCTAGATAAGTGCCCTTAGATAGAGACGTGATGTGCTTTAGATTTAGCCTTGTAAAACTAATTGAGAGAAGGAAAAGGGTACCATTGCCTTGGTAAAAAAATTAACTGATAAAACAAAAAAACTATACGTATGAGCTTGTTGTATGCCATGACAGCCGTCTAGAATGCAACCATCGTAAACGTCAAAACAAAAGTAAATATGTATATGCAGAAATTACATATAAAGAAATTGCAACAATCAAACGTGACATATACACATATAACTGTCGTTTCGCCAAATTACGAAAAAAAATGACATCTCCGATTGCATATTGACTTTCTTCATTATAGCTTTATACTTCATTTTTCTTCTTTCATTAATTTTTTTGGGTCTCCAAGATTGAAACGACGAGGAGAGAGCGACAATATATCGTATGATTAATTTACGTTAATACATTACTTTAAGAAAACCACGAATTAACAGAGAAGCAACATATCAGTTTAATTTTATTAATTCTTTTCGACGGCGTTGCGCACGCACACGTTCGTCTCCACCTCTCCCCTCTTCCCTCTCCTCTCTTGACCTTATGTTCCATTTCCTGTATCATTTATCGTTAACTAACTCAAATTAATTTTATCTTCTTTCCTTGTTCATTTCATTTTCACACCCTCATTCGTTCACCACTCATTCTCTACTCGTCTTTCATCGTGAGTAATTTTTAATTAATAAGATAGTTGCTATTCTCCTTCGTGTGTATTTATCTTGACTTCTTATTCCTTTCATACCTTGTAACTTGATTTTGTTCTTTCTTTCTCTATTTTTATAATGTAAAGATATATATAAATATATATATAAATTGTGCGCCCGAGATTATAACCTCGACGTACCATTGCGTGTCGGCTCGGGTTTAACCATTACCAAAAATTCAATGCTTTACTAATAAAAAATACGAACGAAAGAATCGATAACGAAAAATTGAGATAAAAAAGTGAATTGAATCGAAGACTAATTATCGTGTAAGTAACACAAATTATTGTCACGCGATGACCTCGTAATTTTGGCAAGGATGCCTCTATGGAAATCACGATGAAGATCTTCCAGGTATATAAATAAAATTCGGAAAGTACTATACCTTTGAAAATCACGAATCTTTACCTTAACCACATTAATTCTATATGTCGAGTGTAATCGAGACAAAGCGTGTGCCATATGTATGGTGTAGAAACAAAAAAAAAATATATTTGAGACTAACAAGAATTATATATTGTATACCGGGTTATTATTGTTAACGCGTAACAAAAATGTTGTGACCGTCTTTACAACCGTAACACTGCAACGATTTTTTGACAATCTAAGATTCTTATTATTATTATTGTGTATACTTCATATGTACATGCTTTTGCATATGCACGGGGACAAAAAAAAGTGGGCGATACTTTTAATCGTTATTTTTAAGGAGCCAAATAAGCCTTACAAGTCTATCGTTGCGGAGTGTTAAAAATGATTATTGAATTATTATATTTTATTGCTTTTATTATTATTATTATTATTATATTAAAGATATACTCTATCATTGATATACATTAAATAAAAAATGTCTAACAGTATAATTCCAGGAATATGTGATTCATTTGTTATGGTTACGTGATTCTCCCCTTGCATGGTACTGATCTAGTGATTTCGGGAAGCATTCATGGCTTTCTCTGCAAACCTTGGCAGGACGAAGGATGCTCTGTGAACTTGATCATTGTAATATTTCATGTTCATAAGGTCCAATTCACTCTCTTGGAATACCTTTACCGGTTCCTTGAAGTTCGTTTCCTGTTAGAAATAAAAAATAAGGAATCAACGTGAGTCCACTGGCAGTCAGGTAGTCGCGAGGATGATTGTAGTATCACCCAGATAGGTGAAAGAAGTACAAACCTTATTGAGACTTCCAAGAACAAAACCAATTTGTCCAGTGGGATAGGTAGGCACCGTTGCGACGCCGTAAGATGCTACTGGAAAGGTTGACCGGCAGTGACGTAACGTTTGAGCCACGTGATCCAAATTCGCCCAGACTGTACCGGCCTGACTGCAAACTATGCCGCCTGGCTTAAGGGCTGTTTTCATTAAACTGAAATACGACTCATGGAAGAGACACTCTGCAGGTCCTGTTGAAGATTAGAATGATTAGTACATAGTCGTGATATTAATCATCGATTACGTTTACACGGTGGTCGTATTTTATTTTTTTCACTACTGATCCAACGATATTGATTAATCATAAATAATTTTAATAAGTAAAACTCTGTGACTTGTCAATTACTTTAAATCAGTATTAACGAAAGGGGAATAAGACCACCGTGTAAACATAGGCATCGGTATGCAACTCACCCACTGGGTCGCTACTGTCTGTTATGATAATGTCGAATTGTCCAGTGTGTTGCTTCATGAATTCAAATCCGTCATCCACTTTGAGTGTGACTTTAGGATGCTCTAGACCTACGCTCATGAAAGATAAGTATCTCTTGGACACGGCGAGGACGCTGGCGTCTATTTCGACCTGAGTGATTGTCTGGACCCCCGGATGCTTGACAACTTCGCGTGCCACGCCACCGTCTCCACCGCCAACAATCAGGACCTGGTAAAAGATTTTTGAATAAATATTTTAACGGCGGTTCAACTTATCACAAGCTTCATTCTCCCTGTATTTATTTTATACAACAGTCTCACAGCTTACTTGTAAGCTAAGAAAAATTTCAATGAGCTATTCAGAACGGCCGCGGCGGTTTATCTTTTTTGATATCACTGACCAATGACGATTTTCAGGTATCCCTGTACGTCCGACCTTTCGTAAGCTAGGAGAATACAGGCTGTAAGTGACTACACTGTACTTACGTTTTTAGGATCAGGATGACTGCAAAGTGGTAAGAAGGCGATCATCTCCTGGTAGGAAAACTCGTCTTTCTCCGTACACTGGATTATACCGTCCAGAACGAGGACTCTTCCGTGGGACTTACTACGGTTTGGAAAATTAAGTCAGAGGTTGCAAGGGCAACCTTTATAATGTAGTAGAAGCATAATTTACTACATGCATTTGGAAGTACTTTCTCTATATTGTTACATAGATATACGATACCACTACGGAATCGACTCACGTCTCCAGCACGAGGATATCCTGATAGGCCGACTTTTCCTGGTGGAGAATTTTCGTGACCTGGAGCGACAGCGAGATACCAGGCCAGAGATCGTTAATCTCGCTGAACCAACCTTGACCGAGCGCCTCCATGCTCACTGTCACAGTATCTGTAACCGACTGAAAGACGACACCCCGTGCCTTTCGTAATATAGTCAAACTGGAACATTTATTATGCGGTCAAACACGTTTCAACGCTCTCTTTTATTTACGTTTATGTATGTGTATATATGTATATCTCTTCTCTCTGACTCAATGAACTATTGACAAATTCGAATATAGTGCGAAATTGTTCACCAAAAAGTTGAGCGTAACAAATAAAATCTTTGGTAAAATGTGCGTGCGCGGCTTTATGCTAAATTCATAATTTGAATTACCCGCTTAAAAGAATTTCACAATGCTGCCAAACGCGTGTCAAAGTTCAAAGTATAATGTATAATATACTGCTGACTACACTCACTGCGCGCTGGACTTGTACAGCAGGCCAGCTGCACTTAATGAAAGTCGGGAGAGTACTGATGGGACAGCGTGACTACTGTCAATTATTGGAACCCTTATCGACCCCAGTGTTGCTCAGAGATAACGATGGGTTCAACAGTATAAAAGATTCGAAGGAATCCTTAACGATAATGAACTTTGACCCACTGCCCCATGACAGTGATACATGCTGTAATACCGTTATGAAAACTGCTACTCTTTTTCGACACCTTTAAGTATAAGTATCCGTTGTACTATCCTTAAGTTATTTTCTTCGTTACGACAGGCTCTCTAGTTTCCAAAAGAAATCAAGATAAAACGTCATAATCTTTGCAGACGCCGTGTTAATATATGATAGTAAAACATGCGTGATCATACCGACGAGACATCCAGTAAGCTGGTGGCCTTCATAAATATTATTTGGCTAAGTGGAATCCTTAAGGCTGTTTGCAATCGCAATAAAAAGACTTACGGAAGTTGTTATCTACAAACCGGATATGTGTGTATCAACATTTTTATTATATTCTTAATTAATATATGATGATACTTGCAAAATTATTATCAGTTTTCAAATTTTGTTCATAGATTTTATGAGCGGCTGCTTTGTTAATTTCATGGAAATGTATGTTAAAGTATATTATCTAACCGATTCTGAGTCATAATCTGTTTTTCGTATAATCGCTGCACTGAGTACAACCGAAACAAATGTAATTGATCGAGCGATTAAATGAATCACTGCGCAGAATGTGTTTTTCGTAATGTTATTCTCACTTCTATTTCAATTCGGCTGACTGGAAGATCGATATACGTTATAAGCAATGGTTTCAAATCATGCTACGAGTAGTGCAAATATGGTTGTGTAGTATGTTTTTGTAATATGTTTGAGAAAGAAGTTATGACGTTTGCAGCACGTGCAACGTGATTTGAAAGGCGCTCATAATCATAAATGGAAATGTTAGTAAGGGGTTGTTGATAAAGATAAATTTAGAGACAAAGATGGTGCTGCCATCTCTGTAATAACATGTGAAACTTCGCGATATAACCAATAGTGTAAATCATACAGATGCGCTTCATGATGGAGTCTTGAGATGGCGCCACAATGGGGTTGGCTCTTGGTAGTAAAATGGAAAAAACGTGGGGTCTTTCGCATTAGCCTGTACGGGGCTTATACATGCAAGATACTGTATCGTATCTTATGTTTTCTTTGACTTTTGATGTAATTGTCGTGTGTTAACGAGTCAATTGAATGCCTTGAACTGTATACTTTATTAAATTATCGATTCAGTTATTAAGTACTGGTATATAAGCATTTTGATAAAATGGCTATGCTTGCTGAACCTCGCCGGAAGCAGAAATGGACGCTCAATCCACGAGGGAAACAGTGGAGTGATGGTAATTAATTACTTTTATATTTGTCTGCTATTCTTATTTACTTATGGTATTCAAATAACTTTCAGATACGAATAAGTTTGGGCAAAAAATGCTTGAGAAAATGGGATGGTCCAGGGGAAAAGGTCTTGGTGCCAATGAACAGGGAATGACTGAACATGTCAAAGTCGGTTTCAAGAATGATCAGGCTGGTACATATAGAATTTTGGGATATTCAAAATTACATATATCTGTTTCAGTATTCTGATAAGAGATTTTAATATTGGCTCTAGGTATCGGATACAAGGACAATGGTGATCAATGGACTCAACATCAAATAGATTTCAATGAATTCTTATCCCAGTTACAAACAGATGGTGGACCTGAAGTAAAACCTAATAGTAAGGAGGGTGAGCTCAGTGGTAAATCATTAGAAGTTAAATCCAAGCTAAGTCGTGCTCGAGTACACTACCATAAATTTACTCGTGGAAAGGATGTTAATAAGTATAGTGCCAAAGACCTTGCTACTATATTGGGAAAGAAAGATCCAATAGCAAAGATCAGTGCTGAAAGTATAAATACACCAACAGAAATTACAGAGCCTATTGGCAGTAAAGACAATACAGGTGGAGTGCTTACTATTAAGGGTGGTAATATCAGTGACTACTTCAAGAATAAGTTGCCAATCTTTGTAAAGAAACACAATGGGGAAGTGAATGCAGAAGATAATTTTTATGATAGTGAAACAGAACAACGCGTAGGTTTTGGTTTTAATAATATAAAACAAGAAATCGAATTGTCTCAGTGTGAGGAGGAGAAAAATAAATTTGTCTTTGAAAATCCTGCTTTGGATTTCAACAGTCCTGGGAAAGAACAATCCATGCCAAAGAAAAGAAAAAGTGAATTTGTATTTGAAAATCCAGGATTAGATTTGGACTATCCTGAGAAACCAAAGAGGTCAAAATCGATTTCATTGAAAACTATAACAATCACTGATGATTCAAATACTTCTATCCATGACAAAGGTTTTGTAAATATTGCTCTAAATCTAGACACTCCTGCCGATGATACTTGCAATGGTATTGAATTTGAAGTGTCCAGAGTAGCATTTGGTGTGGACAACAATGCTTTGGACATAACTGATGAGACAAACACAAAGAAACGAGTCACATTCAATAATAAGGTGGAGTACAGTACTGATCAAGTGGAGAAGGAGAAGAAGAAGAAGAAAAAGAAGAAGGCAAAGAGGAAATTGGATAAATTCGAGGTTGAGAACGAAAATTCCAAAAAAAAAGAAAGGATTGAAAATTTGGAACAGACTCCTGATGAAACAATTGGTTTTGTGAACGAGGCCTTAGACATAGAGATCCTTAGCGAGGAAATAAATGATAATGAAGTAAATGAGCGGAAGGGTAAGAAAGCTCAAAGAAAAAAAGAAAGAAGGATGTCAAATCTAGAGACTATTCAAGAAGCTCCCGAGGAAGACCGAGAGGTCGACAACGTGAATGTTGAAATGAACCAAATTATTGTTTCTGAAAGTGAGATCATAAACGTTGAAGAGGCAGAAACGCCAAAACAGAAGAAAAAGAAGAAAAAGGACAAGGAGGAAGCCGTTGCACCCGTAATCATGCTGGTGGACAATGAACCAGGCATAGAATTTTCGAAAAAGAAGAAAAAGAAAAAAGACAAGAAACCCGAAGTGGAATCTTTTGTAGAAGAGATGCTAAAAAAAAAGAAGAAAGAACCAAAAGTGGACACAACCACAGAGGAAGGAAAGGAGAACTTGGAGAAGTTACCAGAAGACATACTGGAAGTTGATGTTAAGAAGAAAGAAAAGAAAAGTCGAAAATTTATTGGCGATGCCACAGCAGCTGATTCGATTTCTCTGGAAAATGAGGAACTTAATGAGAGTAGAAAAAATACAAAGAGGAAAAGGGAAAGTACGGAACACGTCGAGAGACCGTCGAAGAGAGATGAAACAGAAGAATTTCAAGGAGAAGTTACTAATTTGGAGTTGAAATGTAATATTCATAGCCCCTGGAATAGACACCGAAAAAACAAGAAAATCGTCAAATCTTTCTTTGCTCGTAGCCCCATTCTTCATTTCAATGGGTCAAATATAAATGAGATTAAAGGATATGGTGCCGATATCAAATGATCCCTGGCACCCATTACAAATTTAAAATATTTATTTAAGCAAAATGTCTATTTTTAGACAAAAATTAATTATCAATGCTGAACAACTATGCATAATTGTGAAATAATAAATACGAAGTTGATAAAAACAAGTATGGTAAAACTAAAATTTCTAGAAAGATATTTTTAAAAATTTCTTGTACAAAGTATATTGGTATTGTTCATTATCTTTATTATGTACTACGATGTACCTTACTCAACATATTCTTAACAAATCATGATTTAATTACATTATGTACAGAAAATTCACTATGGCAGTAATTAAGCTATGTTATCATGTACTTTAACAACTTCTTCCGAAGTTCGGATTTTTGTCACAAATTTTTCAACATGACTTCTGTCATTCTCATTTAAAGTTACTTGTATCTTGGGCACATATTCCTCATCTGCAGATAAAATTTGATAGTTCAAATTGCTTAAGACACCCTGTACTTTTTGTAAAAGCACAGGATCGCATGTAAACTGATAATATTTCTTATCTTCATTTTCAACTTCCTGAACATCTTCAGCTCCAGCTTGAATAGCATGTTCAGTAGCAGTATCAATATCATTAAGTAAGTTAGTGATAACAATACCTTTATGATCAAAATTATTTTTTGCTGTGTGATCAGCTAAAGACATCCTGAAAGTAGAATAACAAGACAGAGTATAATATTAAAATAACACAGATCAACAATAAAATTTCAAAATTCCAAAACATACTTAAATTTCTTAATATAAACATTCATATCATTTTTTGCACGACTGATATTATCTGTGAGAAGTTCTATTATAACTATAGAACCAGCAGGCCCACGTATATCCACTGTACTCGATTGAGTATTTTGTTTAGCCATCTCCTGTTTTTTTAAAAAATTATTTATCGAAGACAATGGCATATTCGACTTTTTTGCCTGCTCTATTATTTGCAAAAGCTTTAGATTTTTCTCAGGATCTGCAATACCTCCACTTTCTGCAAAATAAATCACGATTAGATGAAAGACCTAACCATTAAGTTTTAGCAAAATTAACATTCAATATAAGATGCATTTGTGTTATCCATTGAGTATTCTTCTTACGATATTACATTATTAGACAATGCAACACATAATAATATTAACCTGCAATAGCAATTTTCATTCTTCTTGTATACTGTAAGTATAACGACGACTTTTCAGCATCTTTCTGACCCTTTATGTGTTTTATATTCGCCCATTTACTATGACCAGCGAATCTCTTACTTTCTTGCCATAGAACCCGACTTGTTCTTTTATAAATTAATGTATTAAGCACTTTATTCATTCTCAATTGTTCTTAATCTGCACCACACTCCACTTGATGTAACCAACACACCGTATTCCCTAACCTTAAAATGTGTCTCCACTCATGGTGTAAAGAAGTAAGGTGAGACCATGCGCATACAAAGTGGTCTCACCAATCAGAAGCGAGTGGGCAGGGTGACGTCACTACGCGTGGTAAATTGAAATGCTTAAGAAGCCAGCATTTAAATTAACTGCGATCATAAACAAAATTAAAGTAATTAAACTTCACTTGCTTGTCAATAACAGTTTGTTATAAATTATTTAGAGTTATTTTTTCATCGCAATAATAAATTACAAATAATTCATTGTAAATGTGCTATTTATATCTTGTAAGCATACTCGTAATTGGCCTGCCTTCCGCTGCCTCGGCCACGTAGCCGCTCTCGCGGTCCTTCCAGGGGTGCTGTTCTCGTGGCAGGTCCACGTTGATGTCCTCGTTGCTGGTGTTGTTGGGTGGTCCTCGAGCCAGTGCCCTACGGGGGGAAAGGGGAATGGTGGCAGAGAGGGAGGGGTGGAGGGAAGGGATCTTAACGCTAAATACAACGAACCTAAAAGAAACTAAATAAACGCAATTACTTATACTTAACGATGAAACGCAATACTCGAGGCCGATGGGACCTCGAGCCAGGAAGCGGAGGGGAGCCTGCAGTAACATTCTTGTTACAATATATATCTATCTTTGTAACCCATACTACACAAGTTGACGATCACACATGCATTGTATTAGAATTTCGCTATGTTAGTAGATTAACATACTCTCTCCTACATCTTACTGTAACGGCTACATGTATTCTAACCTATTGTTTTATTATATTTAGTTAAACTATACCTTCTTCTCTTAATTTCGAGATCTGAACCTATGAGCTCCTAAATCCAGATAAACCCTTTACCAGTAGCTTCAACCAAACTCCCGTAGAACGAGTGAGTTTTCCAAATCAATATATTTAGTACCTGTCTGTGATCCTCATCTTAACTATCGACCAAGGGACATAAACGCAAATAGGCGTGCTTTAGCACCTTAAAGTGGCAAGAACCCAATACCTTCTACGTGATCTTTGATCTCAACACCTATGCTAGCTCCCTGATGCTCCCGCATACGGTCGCTCACGCATAGGACGTAACAACGTCACTACGCGTGGTAAATTGAAATGCTTAAGAAGCAAACATTTAAATTAACTGCGATCATAAACAAAATTAAAGTAATTAAACTTCACTTGCTTGTCAATAACAGTTTGTTATAAATTATTTAGAGTTTTTTTTTTTCATCGCAATAATAAATTACAAATAATTCATTGTAAATGTGCTATTTATATGTTGTAAGCATACTCGTAATTGGATTTTAATAACAGAACGTGCTTAATTTCTTAATTTACTTTGAATACGCTCATACATAGTTGAATTGAAAGCAATAAAAGTAGATAAACTTTAATAAATAAACACAAACCATAAATTAATAATTATTTGTACACAGTAGGGAAGGATAAGCTAATAATCATATGTAACTTCATATATAACTTCCGAATATAAGTTATTATGATGTAGGCGTGGCCGAGCGAACTAGTATTTTGTTTCTAACGCGGAAGGCCCAGACTTTAATAAATAAACACAAACCATAAATTAATAATTATTTGTACACAGTTGGGAAGGATAAGTTAATATCCTTTTTATTACTAATCATATGTAACTTCATATATAACTTCCGAATGTAAATTATTATGATGTAGGCGTTGCCGAGCGAACTAGTATTTTGTAGGAACTGCATCGTCTTTTAGTTTTCGAGTTGTTTTTGGTGAATAGTTTAACATCACTTGTATAAGAGGCTTCTTGTAACTATTCATATCAAAGTGTGCGGAGCAAACTCTAGCTAAATAGTCAAACATTTTTTTTATTACTTATTTATACAAAATAATACTTTAAAATTAATTATTAACTCAATTTAAATTAATAAATTTAAATGTAAATTTGTTGTGAATTACTCAAAATTTTGACAACAAAAATAATATATTTCTTTTTTTTTTTTTTGTGAAACTGAGTGGAAAAGTCTTCTTTTTTTTTATAAGAATATGCTATTTTTTTAATTTTATATATTTTGAACCAGCATTATTAAAAAGTATGTTTTAATTTTTCAATTCTAAATAAGGTATTACATTTTTTTATCAAGAACTAAACTGTTGTTTTTACATCTATTACTTGAAACCAAATTATTTTATCTTAATAGAACAGAACAGTTATACAGAGAAAAGATATAATAAAATTAGACCAATTCAAGTATTTTAAAATTTGTTATTTAGTAACATTACAATTATCATACGCAACATTAGTTAGTTTTTGCAATTTCTTTTGATTTATTCTCTTATTTTTTAATTTAAGATTTTTATTTAAATATCGTAGTCGCACGTAATCCTCGTTCTCACAATGCAAGATAAAACTTCTTTGGGTAATTTAATACTATTTTCATACTCTTGTACTTTCGTAATTAATTTATTAAAAATTAAACTCTCTTTTGATAAGCCATCTCCATGCATGTCTAGAAAAAGTTTATTTACGACTTTAACGACATGAAGAAGATTTTCAGATGGAATTATTAAATGTCCTTTGGACAAATAATTAATCCAGTTGTCAGACTTTTCTTTGAGAGATGACTGGCCCGTCTGTGAGCCAAGATTAGAATGTTTTGTTCTAAAACGATGTGCTACATAGTCAGCTATGTATTGTAAGGCTTCTTCTTCTACTTCTCTTACATTATAATCATAATTATTAATGTCACAGTGAAAATCACTAGTAGTATTATCAGTCTCTTTTTTATTGTGAAAACAATCTTGCAATACAGAATCTGCGAAAAAATAATAAAACTAATGAACATTTTTAAATAAGTCGTTTTATAGATGCAATTAAAATAACTTTGATCGCGATTGAAAATAAAGTAAATGTGGCATGTGTTTTTTTGTTTCAACTAGTGTTACATGCGCGATTATTCTCTGAACTTGATTAAGCTAGAAATTTCTGTCAAAAAAATAAAAAAAAAACGAAAAATAGCAATAGCCAAAAAATGTCACTCGAACTAAGCACAAAACTGATGATAAACAATCGCGAATCGCGACTGTTGTTTATTTACTCATTTTATCATGTGATCTCTCTCGACTAATGCGATGATTGGCTTCAACCTGTTGCTCATCATCTTTTTAATAAAGGAAAACTATTCAACAACTTTTATAAAATAGATTTTTATCCATTAAAATTCTAATAAACAATAATTTCACTATAATATTTATAAATATAATTTAAGCTCAGTATAATTAAAATATTTTTTTCGTTTTTCATAATATCCCGTTTAAAAGTGAACTACAAAGAATCAAAATGTATATGATAATTGGATAAGTATATTAAAGATATAACGAGTAGCTCTTTAAGAAATTAATCCATAAATGATATTGTGTAAATTGTTTATGTGAACTTTATTAACATTTTTGTTGACAATACATAATTGTACATATGTAGAAATGGATTTAAAAAAATGTAATATACTTTGAGCTACCAATAATAGCATATAAACAAATGAAATAAGTCTTATTTTATTTTCTATCGTATAAAAAAAAAAAAAATGAAATAATGTTGAAACTTTGAATGTCACATACTACTACCTTAAAAACTTTAAAAAATGTACAATTTTACAACTATAATTAATTAATGTCGTTCAATTAAAAAGTTTTACAACTACGATAGAATTCAAAGTTTTGTTGCGGCCTATACCTGACGATGAAGTTGTAGCTAAATCAACCAAGCGTTGTGCTTGGTCTAACTTTATTATAAGTTATAACCTTCTTCCGGTTAAATTAAGGTGCCACATGGGTGTCAAGTTGGCACTGCACTTTCTTAAAAATATTTCAACCATAGGCTTTTTCAATAGTTCTTGAGAAGTTCTATAGTTCTCGGTCTCGTTCTAAGGGTTGTTTGGTAACCAGCGGTGAATAGCGGAGAACCTCTGCCCGCCAAGCTACACGTTGGTGTTCACCTTTAGCTCGGCTACGACGGGATTCGCATTGTCGACGGAGGCGATGAACACAGAATCCTATTTCCAGACTTGCTGTTACGTTTTAGCGCCATGATTTTGGTATCGCCTATAACCGTAGCGTTGTGCATCTCCCTACTCATCTCTGCAGACACCATAAAAAAGAGAATCTATACCAGTAACATTTGCTCTCCTTTTTATGGCATGCACAGAAAAGAGGTAATATATTTCGTTCTATTATAATATGTATGTTATGTATAAGTGGCAGCAGTATTAACCCTTTGAGGCATACAGTTTTCTGCTGGCTGATTTCTCTCGGAAATTGCTACTCGGGGGGTTTTGGGATCGCTAATTACAAATTCATCATCAGAACTTGAGGATTTCATAATTGTACACAGGATCATGCAATCCATCGCATGGGGTGAATAAAAACTTTTGTGAATTTCATCGGTCAATCTGAAATGTATTTCTCGAGGTTCGTAGTATATTTGCATGCGCCGTATCGGGGCGCCATCTAGGAATTTTGCAAATCTGGCCTGGAACTCGTAATCAGCCACTACAAAAACACCCAAGTGACAAGTTTCATACTAATCCGACAATAATCAGCAACGTCAGAGCCATGGAATACAGGTGGTATATACGTATGTACCACTATGACCCAAAGAGTTACCAAGCGATATACACATTAGAATAATATTTATAAAGAAAGGTTCACTTCATTACTAAATAAATTATTTTCCACCAACTCCCAATATATTTATTTCGACGAGAAAAAAATTAATATACATTATATACAACACAGATTGATCCTTCCCAATTAAAGTACTCACTTACAAATATATATATATTAATACCACACTAATGAATGTTCGTACAAACTTCTTATATGAAATTCAATATAATTAATAATAATGAACATAAATATTACTTAAGCTTAAACATCTACATTTGGCTGTATCAGTCATCGACAGCTGTACGCTATAACTTTCTATATTATAAAATCGAGAGCAAAAGAGATATAAAAAAAGGTAAAAATAGAATTAATTTTTAAGCAGCAAGAAAGATAAAGTAATTCGCTTATCGTGTATTAATAGAACGAAAAATTGAAACAGAAAAAGCTAATCACCAATATTTACACCCTACAGAGTCAAATCTATTGTGCATTATCGCATATCTACATATATAATATTTTACATAACTTAAACGATATATCTACTCGCGTTTACTACTCGCTTAATTAATTGAATAACTTTAATTTAATTATAAAAAAATAATCAATCAGCGTACTCTTCCTGCAGCATATAAGTGTCCTCAGTTTTATATTATTATACTCGCGCTCTGTTGTTTGCACTTTCACTGATATACATGCAATATGATAGATAGGCGGGACCATGCATTCTTTAATAAACGAATTAATATATATATATATATATATATATATATATATATATATTAATTATAATTCCCGCTAAAGCTAATAAATGTCAATCTAAAGAGCACACACGAAAATTAAGTTATGAAGACTTTTTAAGAGATTGTTTCCCCCGTGTATAATATAAACGACGTCCATAGCGACATCACGAGTGAATACTCCCGTTTATTAGTATAATTTCATTACCATTAATTGTAACGTCAATTAATGAGATTTCTTCTTCCTTCCACAAGGCGCCCCCCCCCCAACGTCCACCGTCCCTCTTACTATCTAACTATACATTATTTTAGTCTCCACTTTCTGGTATTATTATAATAATATATTTAATATTATTTCTCTTCAATATAAGTTCTCACCCCTTTCTATGTTGGGACGATCGACAATCCACATATGTGACTGTCTCGCCATTTACGACGCGAACGTAACGAGAACAGGCTCTGACGAAAAGTGCAGGCTGTCGTTGATCTGTAAAAGAAAAAGAAATTTTTAAAAACTTCATCCTGCGTGCCATTCGGTCATTCCGTTAGTTGACGTGCGCGTGATGCTTCGTGCGCATGCGCAGCGAACCATTATGCATGACAAACGCGAAAGCAATACAATTTTCAATGCATTTTTGGGAGCAAGAGAGATACAGAGAACTGTTCTATCTCGATTTAAGGAAGTGCACACACATGGGATGTGAGTTGAGTGAGGTTCCAAAGAATTATATTCAGGCAAAAAGAAAAGTCGTTTTAAATCAGTTAGTACTGTTAGGCCACACACTCACATGCCTTGTCATCCGCATCGTCTTCTGCTGTGTGACAGGAGGGTTGCTGTATGTACTCTGCTGGTTTTAATGGTCGGCCATCTTGATCTTCTATTTGAACAACTATGCCGTGATTGTTGCCATTTCCATGACCGTTTCTTTGTCTTAATTGCCAGAATCGAAGACTCTGTCGTACGTCGAGAGCTAGATGACTTCCTTCTGAGGTTAACGGCGTGACCACGGAATCTATTAGGCGTTTTTTCGCTGACATTTCATAGAAATAAAAGACATCGAGGTTAGTTAAATGTTGTCACGTGATCGACGACTACAAAGAATGACGCCTTGCACATTTAACCTACTTATTACTTACAGCGATGCTTCTTCAAGGATTTCGTATAGAAGTAAATAGATATCCTGATCTTTTTCTCGTCTTCTTCATCCTCGTCGGTAGTACCCACATTTCCTGTGATCACCGTTAGATTGTCTTGCGGAAGTTTGAACAGTCGCAACTTCGCAGCGACCACGTGCTCAGTGGAAGTCAAGTTCAGCTGGAAATGCATGTTCATCAGGAATGGATCAGCCCACGCTTCCGGATCCGTGTTTCTTGGAATCTGGCCTATAATAAAATAATATACAATAAAAATTCTTTTCTTCATTATATTAACCCTAGAAGAGATACGTGACATGGAAGAGAGTATCCGCTCTAGGATTAATTATACAATTTTAAACAAACTTACAAGATGGCGAAAACATGGTTAGTCGTTCACGTTGGACTTGATTGAGACTCGTGCTCAAATTGAATCTTCCAGTAAGCGCCAGTACTCTCAATTTTATGTCCTCGATAGCTTTTTGGCCTTGACTAAACTCACATAAAAAAAGAGAAAGAAAAAGAAACAATTAATAATAGAAATCACTTGATCGTATCCATTAATATAATAAAATCACTCAAAACACTCGCATGCTTCAATCTTATGAATTTCAACGACTATTAAGGAAACTTAGTCACACAACCGTCATACGAGATTACAAGCCCATAAGTCGTATGACAATAATTCAAATTTATATGTAAAACAATATTCCTGTCCGTCATAGCTTCTCGTGGATCCACCACGGCGACAAAGTAACAACGAAAAGTGGCGGGAATTTCAAAACTCAACAATATAATCCTCCCGAAAATTCATGACATAATTCGAATAACATAGCTATACGCGAAGAGAATTTTTCTTTAATTTTTTTAGGAAATTCACGATAAAATTTACCGTAGAAACTATTAACTGTGAGACATTACTTATTACTTATAACATATGATATTTTGAGTGGTTACAAATAAATTGTGCGACTCGCAATGTTACAATGTTTTTTGTGGTTGACTTCAAAGTTTCGAAAAGTAGTGCACTCCACGGTAAAATTGAATCTAACGTACGAGATAACTCGACTGTTTTAGATGACTTTAAATTCGACAAGGTAAAAGCTATACTTTTACACTACATATTTTCAAGGTTCAAAAATTTTACCGTACACTTCAGTAAAAGCTGACGTATCATGCTTACTTTTTAGTATGTTTTCGTGAATTGTTCTTAAATATATAGATAACATATTATGAAATGCCATGGTGTCCTATGGTTACTGTGAGTTTCACGGTAATTTTTAATTAAAAATTCTCTTCGTGTAGCAACCGTAATGTCTTTATACCGTATCGGTATTAACGAAGATATCGGCCCAACCATGGTCAGTGACCTACAAGCGTTCCTGTCTCGAATCGAATGTCTGCATGGCATTTATTACGATCTAGACGCCGGCTAGACAGCCAGTAGAAACGTCAGCATGTCTGGCGACAGGCCGACCAACAACGACGACTTTCTGTCTTGTAATCTTAAGGCCAGTCGTCGCCGTTCGCTTCGAATCCTTAATTATCCAGATTAGTTCATCTTGACAAATCCCATTCTCCGTTATCCTCAATCTCTATGCATATAAATAATATATTCGCACCGAACTGTATCTCTTTCCTCTCTCTCTCTCCCTCTCTCATTGCCCCTCTCTCCCATTCTAAAACCGCTTGCATATGTATATCCGAAACTTTAAGCGCGCAACACAATTATGCAGACAGCATACCCCTTACGTTAACGATATTTTATACGTAACTAGCGCTACAAAAACAGAGCCTGATATTTCTGAAAATGTCAATAGGAAGTGGATTCTATTTTTATATAAAGATCTATGCATTTTAAATTCAAAAATCAAATTGATCGATGGTCGTCCACTAAATTTTTTTTTTATTAATCATTAACATTGAAATAAATCGGTCCATCAATATTGCATCTTACACCCGCCGAGAATAACTATAATCCCGTGTCTATTTGCCAACTCTTTCAAGTTCTCTTTTTCCTTTCGACCTCCAACCCCTCAACACTGTTTCACGTGAATGTCAATCGGATTATCTTGAACCCAGGATTCCAAGCATGTGCATTTATCTAGGCGCGGTACTCGTCACGCATCGTTCGTACGTCTGGTAGATCTACGTGCTCTGTCTGTATGCCGTCTGGAAAAGAAAGTCGTCCCGGTTGTCTACCGTCCTGACAATCAAAGGATCGAGTTGCGAGTTAGACGGAATAAGAGAGAGAGAGAGAGGGGGGGGGGGG
>NW_014333242.1:216217-226572 GCF_000341935.2 Cephus cinctus | reverse complement strand
AGGGGGGGGGGGGGCATGAATTATGGGAGGAACACATTTTATAGGACGGTTATGTAGAATTTCTGTAGGATCTGAATTCGAGGTAAGTCTGTTTCTTTCTCTATTTAAAGGAGTTGCGAGAGAGAGAGAGAGAGAGAGAGAGAGAGAGAAATTATCGAAAAGAAAGATTGTATCTCTCGATCTTCCGAGTGTCCCCTCCGCTCACTTTTGTATCTCTTTCTCACTCTCGCTCTCTCTCACTCTTAAGAGTCTCACATTATATCTTCCTTCGACATAGGAAGAGAGGCATAGACAAGGTCAGGGCATTAAATTAAAATGTGTTACATAACCACATAAGAGCAGCCTAACTGCAGTCCGACTAGACACCAGTCATTACGAGGGTGCTCAACTTGCTTTTTTCGACATCAAATAATAAACACATGTCCCGAGCCACGTGTGCTGTCGCCATATCGTATACGAATCACACGCAATATTACGTGAGATGTGATTGAAAATTTTTGTAAAATATTTTTGTTACCAATTTTCTTTCTTCTTCGAGTATGATGAATTATAGCTATATGTATATATATATATATATTACATAAGAGTGATAGAGTTGTAATACGTAAAATATATGTTGCGCAAGAAATGGATTGTTAACCACTAAACACGTGGAGGGAACTCGGCTACGCCAATGCCGACACGAATGCATTTACGCGTCTAGACTTAATAAAATAAAACAAATGCCGCGTGTGAGGTTGGAGGAAGGAAGAAGGACGCGTTGCTGTTGAAGCAAGATGGAGGACAGGGGCGATTTAAAAACTTAGGTAGTCCCTCCTAGCGGTATTTCCTTACTACGACTCGAATAGGCTCCTTTGCTCCGGAACGCAGCTAATAACATACGAAATTGAGAGACGGCAGCTATTCTACGAGAATCGATTGTGAAATACGATCGATGTTAGACAAAGTGAAGAGAAAAGGTGAAAATAAGATAAAATGGAGTCAACTTGATGATACACGTGCCCGTCAGCCACACGTGTGCAGCTCGAGTTGCGTAAGAGATCGGCAGGCTATCTAATCGGGGAGGAACCGATTGGGACACGTATTAGACACTTTTTAAAAAATTTTTTGTATGCTTTTCCAAATACTCTTACACCATTCGGATTATGGCTCACTTTTTCTTATACTGGTATTCGTAGTTTTATATGCATCAGATATTTCGGTCTTTACTAAAATTTTGGCAAGCTCATGCTCAAACGGATGTGTACCGAAATACAGGAGGGAAAATGGCGCGTGGCAGAAATGGAATTCGAGGCCTCCTACTTGGCAGGCGAATAGAAAGAAAAGCTGAGAGAGAACGAGTGGATTTATGAGAGACAGAATATACGTGCACATAGGTTTGCGTATTTATGTGGATAAAAAATATAATTAGTATCGAAATGGTAAAATGCGTTGCCATTTAGTTCTTTGGTATCACAAATCTGATGTAATAATAATAACAACAATGAATGAAATAACAAAAACACACACTGTTTATAAAGCACTCACGGATTTACCAATAGTAAGATTCTTTTGGTTGTCAGCCATTGCAATTGGCTTACCTGTCAAAATTGGACGAAAGATTTCCACTAGAATAACAAGAAAGAAAATGACTATGACGATAGTACAGAAATATAGCGACGAGAATAAGAAAATATTGAATCAAATCTTATACCGGGTGATCGTAATTTATAATTGCTAAGTTAACGTTAAAATTTTACTCACTCTCGACGATGAGCCATCATCATTTCTTGGTATGACGTCACATTGGTAGTCGGATCATTGTCCAGGGTGACATTGGCATTGGCCATGAAGAGCCGCACCGCATCTGGCATATCTTTTTGATAACCCATCGTCTCGTTATAATCAGCATAATCCACAGATGCATATAGATTCTGATAAGATGAGTTTTGCTCATAATAATCAGACGCCACGGTGTCGTTAACATCGTAATTCACCAACTCCATGGCTTCCGGTATTACACGATACACGTCATCCTCGACCCATTCGAGACCCTCGTACTCGGTGCTATTCCTGGAGGAGTTGGTAAAATTTTTTGTTGACTTTTCAAAATTCTCCAGAGCCGAAGAATCGTTATGAATTTTCATAGGATTCTCGGTGACGTCATCCTGATGGTTACTTCCGGTAGTCAGATCCATCCTGACATTGTCTGTGCTAGCAGCGGTGGTATACGAGCTCAGGACTTGGTGGCCAGAAGTCTGACTGGTCTTGTCAATGCTGGAGAACTGGGTCTGGACATTGGCAGTGCTTACCGTATACCCTTCTGTAGTAATTGCAGAGTCCTCGTGGTGTTCCCCAGGTCTAGCAGTCTGTCCCAGCCGATAAACTATAGGAAGTGATGGACCAGAACGATTATCGACAAAATGAAAAGTGCTGTCAGGATTCTTCATAGTCGATACGTTCTCCGTTATCTCCTGGGACTTGACCCTCTCGTCGGAATTCGAATCGAACTCTGAATCATCGTACCGGATCTTGAATACCACGTGGGGCTCCATGGCTCTGTCAAAGTTCACGTGAGGATTCTCCAGGCTTTCCTTGGGTTCGAGATCCTTAGGCGAGTCTTCGTAATCCACAGTGCCGTCACCCCAGGACTGCTTGTTGTCCATCCTGGACTCTGGTGTCTCATAGTGCAATACATCCTGCCTGTTGTACGGGTCCAAATCGAAGTTCCTCGATTCGTAAGGACGTTTGTTATCGGTAGACAATTCCTTCTTACGACCCTTAACCTCCTTCGCGTCTTCGTAGTCGGTCTCCATCTGGTTCCTGGTGTCATCCCCGTAACGTGCTAAATAATCGTACTCCTCCAGGGGTTTCTCAAACTTCCTCGAAGGATCCTTCTTCCGGTTATCCTTGTTACCACCTCGCCATATCTCATCGTGACCACTCTTCCTCTCCTTTTCAATCAGCTTTCTATTCAGCTCACGTTCCCTAATCGCCAGGACCTCGTCCAGACTGTAGTTCAAACTCTTCAACAGGAGCATATCCCCCGTACTCAGGTCACCTGTGATGATCTTCAAGATTGCCTTCTGTAACATCTTCTCAAATCGCTTAGTACTGATTGGTACAGTACTTGAAGTATCTTCCTGTTTGATCGTCTTCTTTGCGACACTCACATCCTGGGGATGATCATTCTTCTCACTCACTATATCCGCATGAGCATTTATTGACAAATCAGGATCGCCCTTATCTGGGTGACGGTGACGATAGTGTCGATGAGACGTCGCGACGCCAGTAAGAACTAACATAACCAGCAGTACAACACCCTGCTTAGAGTTCCTCATTGTTAAGGAATTCAAAATTTTCTTTCGAAATTATTTCTTCCTGATGCGCGATAACGAACCAATCGATGGTATCAATAATATACACTGGTGCACACAGCACAATCGATAGTTAACGATCGATTATCGATCTGGAATCATTATGCCTTGCAGAAAATAGTCCTTTCTATATATATATATATATATATATATATATATATATATATATATATATATAGTAATTTACCCAAAAACTATAAATAATCAAGAAAATTTTCTCTGACTCAATCAAAATATTGATTAAATTTAATATATTTTAATCCCACCTCAAAATCTGTATCATAATCCAAATCGATATTGTGGAGATAAATTGAATTTTTCTTTTTAAGTCCTCCAGTCCTCTCTTGTGTTCCTTCGCTTATCTCACCCCCTCTTTCTCCCAACCCCTTTTCAAATACAAGGATAACGTTTTCTCCACGCGTTTTCTCAAACTCGTCCGCGATCGGTCTGGTACTGGTACGCGGACCGGTATCGGACCGAAGTTAGCAGCCCGTGGCCGAGGTGCGTATAACTAGGAAGATTCGTATGCGTGTGTGCCCGGCGTGAGCCGTAAGTCTCAACTGAGCCAAGCAGAGCTCACAGACATAATTCTGTCTACTCAGTAATTCCAAGAGACGAAGACTCAACACTAGCCAGCGAGAAAGATGTTCTTAGTTATATATACGATGGATTTCAAATTTTCGTCTTTTTTTCGGGAAAATTTATCCTCCTTATCCTTCTTATCCTTCTTATCCTTTCCTTTATTTTTTTTCTCTAGTCTCACCTCTCCCCCTTTCACCAATTCTTGTTCTGCCTCTTCTCTTGATACAGATAGACTCCTCTCCTCTTTTCTCTAAAATGTCCTTGCTCTTTAATCTTCAATTATTTATCCCTTCCTTCTTATCATTCCTTTTTCCAAAGGAAGGAAAACTATTTTTCTTTTTAATTTAAAAAAAAAGAGATGAAACCCTTACTGCTTTGTTTCAAATCCTCTTCTTTTTTTTTACAATTCTCCAAACCTTTATCGCTTTCTTCCTTTCTTTCAAAAATCGCTTCTCGATTTTCTCGATAGCACAAGCACCTTGTGCTATCTATGTATATATATATATATATTTATATATATGTATGTTGTGGACGCGTGTACCGAAGCGTGAAATGCGTGTTTGGATGCTTCTCGGGGGCTGCCACGTACGATTATATAGGGTGTCTCCCTCTCCACTGTCTAGACGAATCGAAAGATATAATCTTTGAATCATAATGTATCGTTTAAATAAAACGGTGTTGCGCGCTTGTATACATATATATATATGGTATATCCATATATAGTACATATACACGAACGTCACTGCCAACCCCGAAAAGACATCAAGCGGTTATAAGCAACTTATGACTTACTGCGAGACTCCTTAAGATGTCTCGAAAACGTCCTGTTCGGGATCCAGCCAACATTTCGACATCCCATCCACGCTTTGATTATAAATACAAACGTATCTTAACGTTTTAATAATAACGCTTGGATGATTAGATTTATTAAAAATTGTCTATATTGATTCTCTGTTTTTCTCCTTGATTCAGATACTGTTCACAAGGATCAACGAGGTAGTTGAAATTCTCATAGAAATTTCACCGGATTCTAGGGGTCACGTAATGCTGTGGTCCAGATAGCAAATAATGCCTCACCACCCCTCTCCTCATCGTCCCAACGAAAACTGTAGTGACGCGCGTGAATCTTAAAATTGGGTTAAGGCATTCGACTATCTAAAACGTCTGCGACAGTTGTCGTGGCCTAACGGCGGTCGTGCTGACCAATGTAAAAAAATTCAAAACATTTCAAAGTCCACGAGGATCCGGAAGTAAGAGACAGAAAAAAGATTTAAATCACCGATAAGAGAGGCCCAATTAAGTAAGAGGCGCCTTTCTAGGACTATACAAAAAATATAAAAATAAATTTACATTGTGGCTAAACAAAACGGCACTCCCCGCCACCTACCACCGAGGGGTAGGTATTATCGGATTCAAATCGAAAGCCAGTCACTGGCCAATACTCGGAAGCTAGACCGTGTTCGAAAAACAGAGCCAAAGCGTAATAACGATATCATCGATTGAAGGACCTTCGATGAGGCGCCCCGATACGATCGTGATCGATTCCTCGCGAGTGATCAACAATCAATGAAACTGTTTGAAAAAAAAAAGAAAATGTAAAACAAAAGCAGTTTATGCCTCTCAAAAATATTTCTGAGTGGTAGGAAAATATTTCTTGGACACTTTCGGCAATATGGACGGGTCATTTGATCCTTTTAAAGTCAAAAATACGTTTATAAAAATAGTTCATATGTTTACTGTTAATTAGCACTTGAACTCCCCTCGAACCGATTAAAACTAGTTTTTATCGCCCCGACAGAATCGCGATATATGAACATAGTAAGAATGACGCAACCGTCGTATAATAAACCATTCATTAGTTATGGTAGAGAGTAACAAGTCCTTCGTCTTGGCAAAGGCAGCGACGGTGCACTCTATACGGATGCACGTAAGGAAAGTTGCAGTTTCATCTAAGCGCCGGCGAATGCGTCGCGGGTGCAACGTTACTGACGTCATGTCTGAATTCATGATCGGACAAACGGACGTGCTTTGCAAACGGAGGGACAGACGGACAAATGAACCTACCAAGAGGAAAAGAAGAATAATAAAAGAGAGGGAGAGAGAGAGAGAGAGAAAGTGGTGGCAAGAGGGAGAGTAAAGGGATAAAGAGGGAGGGAGAGAGAGAGAGAGAGAGAGAGAGAGAGAGAGAAGTAGACATGCATGTTCTACGTCACTCTACGTATCCTCATATGTGAGGACGGACAGAGAGGCAGACAATCTGGCGTCTAGACATACGAAAATAATAATGCGGCCTCGTCGGATGAAATTGTTGTTTGCACTCGTAACAGTCATAATATTTGTTGCACCCGATGCGTAAGCAGGGATCGCGGTACGAGGAATTAGACAGAGCGCATGTAAAGGGTATTCGGGAGCGAACTGGCTTCGACTGGCTGTCCATTAATTTATACAAAAACTAATTGGCATTGATTGGGGCTTAGAAAGAATGAGAAGGATCACGTGCTATGTCTACAATCAACCATAGCACTGTGTGGGATAATTTATATGGTGGAAGGATGCTTTTGGTGTACGAAAGGGTTACTGATGTGATTCTTGGTATTGACGTCAGACATACTCGTAAGAAATACAAAAAGTGGCAATCGCATAGGGAAACGGCGACCGCACGGGCCAAAACACATTATTCATCGTACGTGCGAGACGCTTTAGGGCTTCGCATTGGAATTGTAAAAGAAAACCGCCGACGCGCTCCCAAAAGACGATTTAAATAGCGCGGGCGCGAGCCGTGATTTACATCGTATAGTAAAGACGGGGCCCAAGAGATAAGCGCTACGGGCCCTGAGAGTTTATTTTAGTCTTGGTTAGATTTCGTGACTGATGTGAATTCAGTGGGAATGTATATGGAGGGCCTTAGCCTCTGTCAGTCCTCGAATGTACTCGTACTGATGACATTGTCAGACCCCATCGAACTTAGACTATGCATCTTTTCTTGGTAGTCAACGACTTCTCTAGCTGGCCCATTTGAATTTCGATGCGATTGCGAAATTGCAAATAAATAACCGCCTCACCCACGTCAATGTTCCGCAGCTGCAACCGGTACCCATTTTATATTCTATTCGATAGATAAAAATCCAAACTCACATTTCATTACCTTTTTTGTTTCCTTTTCTTCCTCTCTATCGTGCCTTATCACTTTTTTGTCTATGGTTCAACGAGTCAGCTGAGTCCAGTCATTGGACATCGAATCACAGTTATTCCTCTAATTTCCTTCGTTGTTCTTATTATAATCCTAAAATATCTTCTTTGCTAACACGTACATATCATGCGTTATGATGAACCAATAAAGTATAAAGAATCTGAGTATCACGGAGATGAAACTTCGTCCTTCCATTTTGCACGTGTCATCCGATAGGCGGATGTGAGATTTTGCAAATGCATACAAGAAGTTCTGCCATCATTCGGCAGATGATGCATTGCTCACCCGATGCGCGTCTCCGGCTGGAATTCGCCTTCTCGTATTGGCCGGAAAAGGTATATGAGATCGACGATGGCGCAGGAGGTTAGAAGTAAGGTGTGAATACAAGGGGCGGCCATATCGGTGATGTGCATCACGACGGATGCCCATCGCGTATATACGTACGTATAAGTGGAGCGAGAGAAGGTCGCGCTCGGTTTACAATTTCGAGAGGCGGGCAGGAACATTAAACTTCCGCGAGTCGAATTCCGCTGTGGGAAACACGAAGACTTCCTCGGATATCATCCACGACGGTGGCGACGCCTTGCGCGATGATAGCTACTTAACATGTAGCCCTCTATCACCTTTGCCAATAAGCTGCACTTTGAATATATACAGTAACTCTAATAAAACGTCATACACCTATCACATAACCCGTGCCTACGTTCACGTCTCTCTTTACGAACTATACCAAGTTCTTTCACAATTCTGGCGAACCTCCAGTGATCGCAAAAGATCTTAGGGTGGATTTCGAACTTGCGACACATCCACGGATTTAGCCTCTACCTGCAAGAACATCAGACATCGTTATACCGGTAGGTGTATATATTTTTCTCAATTTTCTTCGCTGCATCATTCGACTTCTGTTTATAGATACAATACCGCTCACAAAATCTCAGCCAGACTAAACAGTCATTATGGTCCACGACTGTTGTTCCTTTATGATCGCTCACGCGATACACGTGTGGACGAAGCTTGATCCTGCTTCCAGAAGCTCGATATATCCCTTATGCAAACAATCATCTATCATGAGTACGGTTAATAACATCGGATAATTTAATGCATCGGATGATGGGATGACCTTTGTATAACCTAACGGAGAACAAATTTGTCGTGGATATAAATGTTCTGTTTAGCTTTGTATTTGTTGAGTATTGTTTAGTACGTTAAATTGCTGTAATATCTACGTTAAAGCAGTATTGTATCATTGCGTCATGATGGTAAAATTAACGTTCTCAGCATTTCTACATTTTGCGCATATCCCGCGACGGAATAGCGAATAAGATACTGCCATGGCCTAGTACAAAAATTCAGACGTGACTCTAGTCACATTGCGTTGTCTTGCGTCTTCGTGAGATAATGTCTGCAATATCATCCGTCTCGGAACAGAGAGAGTTTCTCATAATCAGTCATGTTACTTGTTACCTGACAACACCACAAGTTTAGCATCACGTCACAAATGCACAGCGACTTGGAAAAACATGAATGAATAATAAAATTATCGGAAATTCTGTACCAATCAAAATTTATTCAGAAATTAAACAAAATTCTCTATATAGTTCACCTTGTACAATTATAATCCTGTACAAATTTCGTTCTGTACGTTTTTTTAGGTTACGTTACGTAAACACATAATACAAGCATAGAGTAGTCGGACATTGAATTAGCTATTCTACGTCCTCACCTACTCCTTCCATTAAATTTCCTCGTGCCCACGTGAGACGTAGGCGGAAGGAACAAAACTAAATGGAGAAGCACTGTATAGCTAGCCCCTCGGAAAAGTACAGTTAAACCACATATTTCAAAGTACAATAAAATT
Source organism: Cephus cinctus (assembly GCF_000341935.2). Taxonomy (NCBI): domain Eukaryota; kingdom Metazoa; phylum Arthropoda; class Insecta; order Hymenoptera; family Cephidae; genus Cephus; species Cephus cinctus. Next base: position 217,586 of record NW_014333242.1, on the reverse strand, counting down.
GTTGAAATTCTTTTGGCTGTTTTATATGAAAAGCAGCGCTGACTTAAGTAAATATTTCAGACATCGCGACGACCAAGTCGAATTTAAAAGGGTTGTTGACAGCAATTTGTATAATCGGCTATGTCTGTCAGCCTCATACACATTAAAATACGCATAAGATCATCTCTCTCGCACTCACGGCAGGCATAGGAAATTAAAAAAATCTTTGAGAGCAAGTACATTTTTTTTCAACAGCACCGACAAATGTGCAATAACAATGGCATTCTTGTGTATGTGATATAAGGCGGATATAAGGATATAAGGCAGTTGGGTATCCGTGATATTTCCTGGTAACCCGCCTGTACAAATAAATTAATCGATAATCAACGAAAAAAAACATTTACAGATGCGTACAGCTATGACATAGGAAATACGATATTTCACCAAGAGTGTAATAAGGTTCTATGGTACGCGATATCAACCGCCAAGATCTCTATACGATTTTTCTACACATAGGTGCGAATTTTGTATTCAAGTTTGCGACAGACGGCTACCCATATTCCACGACATCAGTGAGCCCAGAAAATACGTAGTACGTCTGCCCCGCACTATAAATAGCGTCGCGACGTTCTATTTTCAAGAATATGTGGAATGCCCTCATGCGCCGCTCATCGTCAATGCTATATACATGCATACATATGTTTTAGGCGTCTCAAGGCGTCGCGCGTTTCTTGTTACAACAGCACTTTAGAAAAATAAGATATAAGAAGAGATCGGAAGAGAGAAGAGAATCTGCCGGCTTTAAGAAAAAAACAAACATTTTTTTTCCGTTCCGCACTTGATTATTCGCATTCCGCTGTCAACGTCTCTCTCTACACTACGTCTATCGTCTGCATAATATACAGATAATTTTTCCTAATTTTCACTGTCAATCCCATAGACCCGTTTTCCTGAACGCGGTGCAATGCATAAAATCCGTTCATCTTCAAAATACAAGTGCCTCATTGGCTAACAGTTAAACCGAGTTTATGCATTGAACCGCGTCGATGAAAACGGGCGAGAGTCTTGCAACAATTTAAAATATTTCTTTCACGACAATATTCCACATCGTATTCCACGATTCTCCGTCGGCATGACCGCTTCTCCCTTATTCCCGTAATCGCCATGAGTCCCTCTCACTCACACTGACGTACAGTATAAAAAATTTACAAAATTTAAAGGCCAAGTCCTTCTCCGTCCGATCAGACGTAACTTTGCAATGCCAAAGGATTATTTATAAGACTTTTTCCCTATGTCTGTCTCCGTCTAACCCTCACGATACCCCATTCGCTTCGTCTCTCTCCCACTCACAGGTGGTATTGGAAAGACGCTAAATTCGAGGATCCAGACA